>NC_051421.1:34866181-34874612 GCF_015228065.2 Penaeus monodon | reverse complement strand
GGAAAAAGGGGAAGGGGAAAAAAAGGGGAAAAAATAAAAGAAAAAGAAGAAGAAAAAAAGGGGGGGGGGGGGGGGGGGGGGGGGGGGGGGGGGGGGGAAAAAAAGAAAAAAAAAAAAAAAAAAAAAAAAAAAAAGAAAAAAAAAGGGGGAAAGGGAAGGAGGGAGGGGGGGGAGAGAGGGGGAAAGGGGAAAAAAAAGGGGGAAAGAGGGGAAAGGGGGGAAGGAAGAGGGAAAAAAAAAAAAAAAAAAAAAAAAGGGAGAAAGGGGAAAAAAAGGGGGGGAAAAGAAGAAATAGGAAGAAAAAGGGGAAGAAGAGAGAGAGAATAGGGGAAAGAAGAAAAAGGGGGGGGAAGGGGAGAAGGGGAAAAGGGGAAGGGGAAAAAAGAGCAGAGAAAAAAAGGGGAAGAAGAGGGGGAAGAGAGAGAGAGAGAGAGAGGTGGAGAGGAGGAGAGAGAGGAGGGGAGAGGAGAGAGAGAGGGAAAGGAGAAAGAGACAGAGGAAGAGGGAAGAGAGAGAGAGACACGACAGAAGATAGAGGATAGAAGAAGAAGATAGAAGAAGAGAGAGAAGAGAGAGAGAGGGAGGAGGAGACGGAGGGGAGAGAGGAAGAAGAGAGAGAGGAGAGAGAGAGAGAGGGAAGGAGGAAAAGATGGAAGGGGAAAGAGGGAAAGAGAGAGGGATTAGAGACAGAAGGAAAAGAAGGAGAAGAAGAGAGAAGAAGAGAGAGAGAGAAAACGAGAGAGAGGGGGAAGGAAGGGAAAAAAAAGAGGAGAGAGAGAGAGAGAGGAGTAGGAGAAAAGGAAAAGAGGAGAGAGAGAGGTTTAAAAAGGAGAGAGGAAGAGAGAGAAAAAAAAGGAGAGAGATAGAGAGAGAGAGAGGAAGGAAAGGAAAGGGGAAAGGAAGAGAGGAGAAGGAAAGAGAGAGAGAAGGAAGAGAGAGAGAGAGAGAGAGAGAGAGAGAGACGAGGAGGAGAGAGAGGAGAAGAGAGGAGAGGAAGGAGAAGAGAGAGAAGAAGAAAGAGAGTAGGAAGGGAAAGAGAGAAGAGAGAAGAAGACGAGAAAAGAAAGAAGGGAAGTGGGAGAGAGAGAGAAGAGAGGAGAGGGGAGAGAGAGAGAGAGGAGAGAGAGGAGAATAGAGAAGAGAGAGAGAGAGAGTTGAAAACCAGTGAAAGAGAGAGAGAGAGAGAGAGAGAAAGAAGGAGGAGAAGAGAGAGAGAGAAGTGAGAGAGAGAGAGAGAGAGGGAAGGAGAAGAGAGGGAGGGAAAGGGGTAGGAAAAGGAGAGAGAATAGAGACAGATAGATAGATAGATAGATAGAGAGAGAGAATGAGAGAGAGACGTGAAAGAGATGAGAGAGGAGAGAGAAGAGGAGGAGCGAGGATGAGAGAGAGAGAGGAGAGAGAGAGAGATGATGATGAGAGACGGGAGAGATGAGAGAGAGGGGGGAGGAGAGAGAGAGAGAGAGATAGAGAGTTGAGAGAGAGAGGGGGGAAGGAGAAGAGACAGGAGGAAGAGGGAGAGAGGATAGTACAGAGACAAGTGATAGATAGATAGATAGAGGAGAGAGAGAGAGAATGAGAGAGAGAGAGAGAGAGAGAGAATAATAATAATAATAATAATAATAATAATAATAATAATAATAATAAAATAATAACCATAATAAAAAAAAAAATAATTATTATAGTAGTAATAATAAATCATAATAATGATAAAATGATGATAAGATCATAGAAAAATAATAAAAAAGATAATAGTGATACATAATATTAATAAAAATGATAACAACAACAGGCAATAACAAAAACAAGTACAACAAAACAGCATAACAAGAAGAGAATAACAACAATAATAATAAAATAATAATGATAATAATAATAATAATAATGGGGCGGCTAAGCAGTGATCCCTCCCAGAGGAGTATTTGTTAGGCAAATCATTGGTGGTGGTTTCCCAACCCACCATCATATCCACGGATAGACTCACCCCGTGCTTGCCACACACGCTCGCGGGCGATGCGTGTAGCACATGATTGCACCAGCACTCGCATCGGGATTGTGTGATGCATTGCGGCTGATTTAAATAATCTAGGTAAATAGAACTAGATAGGTAGTGGGTGATCTATCGTGGATATGATGGTGGGTTGTGGAACACCAAACAATGATGCCATAAACAAATACTCCCCTGGGGAGGGATTACTGCTAGCCGCCCGTATAAAGGAACTTAGTAGAGTTACATGATTTCCACGGGCGTCGAGTGGTGCGTTAATTTAAACACCGGTGCCCGCAGGGACGGGGAAATGTCACTTGGTGATTGGCGCGGGATGTCCAGCTACTTCGCAGTGAGGCTGAAATGTGGGTGATGAAGCGACGCCCATCACACGGATCAACAAGGGGCGCATCCCTCAGGGCAGAACTAAGTCTAACTCTTCCATTTACAAAAATCCAGCCAGGTTACTAGGACGGGATAGTCCCCCCTGGCCCTACGGTTCGGCCATCTTGTACAACAATCAAAAGAAAACAAGACTTAAATGGGCAAGGGAAGAGTATAATGAGGTAAAGTACTGCTTTTGCTATACACTCATGGAGTCTGCTGCAGAAGTTGTGAGCATATTTCTGTTAGTGTTCCTCTCTTCATGTTCCTCTCTCCCATATTCGCCTGGGGGGTGGGTATCAAATCTACAAAGATGCCAGGAATGGATTCAAAATCTAAGTACAGGGAATTATAATCCCTCATATCATGCCACAGTATGTTCACAACATTTTGAAGATGTGTTTTGACAAAACTGGCAAACAATTTGTTTGAAATAAGGAGCAGTACCAACCATCTTTGCATTTCCATCACACCTGATAAAGAGGTAGCTTGGATTCACGAATATTATTGATTTCCAATTTTAGCTAATTACCATTAGTTAATTTCTAAGAGTTCAACGTAACGTATGTAGCTGACCGATTCAAAACGTAAGTATATGGTACAATGGAGCCACAGACCTTCTTTGCCTGTTCATCCTGACAAGGCTCGCGATCTCCATAGATGGGTTAAAGCAATTGCCAGACAAGGCATCACTTAACCATTAGGCCATAGACATTCTTGGCGCTGATGTTATGCAGGGCACCGAAAAATAAGCCAAAAATGACACTGTTCACGTTGAATTTCTTCAATCCAGATTCACTTAATGAGGTTGTGATGTTCACAGCCTCTATGACGTCCTGAACTACGTCCATGGCTTCCTAACACACGCTTTTTGCCTTTTTGCACCTCCTAAGAGGCCGCCAGGGCCCTGTGCCGGCTTCACATTACAACTAGTTGCGCGATCTCGTCTTTTGGAGATCAGGGATGGATGTACCCCAACTTACCCTTCCCCTCCTCAGGAGGAAGCGAGACCCATGACCACTCTAAGATCAAATCGACCTCTGAACAATGAACCCCTACTAATGACAAACATAGAAGCCTCTTTTCCAAAAAATCCCTACAGGAGGGAATGCAAGGTTCTGCGAATATTAAATGCTGCGAAGGAAAATCAATCGGTTTTGGAACGTGAACCTCCTTTATCATCAAAAAGGTCCTTGATGGTCAAGTGGACTGCTATTTTGATTTTGTCAAAATAATTGAGAGATGGAAGCTTCCTTGTTTAACTTACAATACAACTCCCAGATTAAGGATTTACTCAAGCTGACGCAAATTCATGATCTTCAAGTTAAAGTAACTATTCCTATTGGCCCAAATACCTGTAAGGGAGTAATCTTTCACAGGGATTTGAGGACGATGAAAGAAAGTGAAATTCTCGAGAGCATGAAGGACCAAGACTAGTGGACGTTCATTGTATGACCAAGAAGGACGGGAATGTGCGAACGAAAACTGGACCTTATGTCCAAAAGCCAATGCATTGTAATGGATGCCAAAAATTCGGACACACCTCATTAAGATGTTATGATAAAGTCTCGAATAAATTTGTTTCCGGAAATGTGCTGAAGCCCAGACACCATCACAGTACAAAGCCAAATTTCCAAAATGTACTAACTGTGGAGATCCCCATCAGTCAGGATCTACTGAATGCAGCATTACGAAGAAGGAGACTGAGACATTAGTATATATGAGAAAGCATGAAGTTAGTTATACTGAAGCTAAGAGGAAAGTGGAAAGTTTGACACAAAAACCTGATACTTACTATGCTGCAGCATGACTAACAACACCCCTTAATCAAAGTGATGTCAATCAAACAGCTTGCCAGCTAAGGATAAGGAAAATTACCGAACTCAAACAAACCGTTAGAGAATTAAAGATTAAAGTTTTACCAATTGACTAAAATTGGTCGATCAAATGACTGCATCACCCTATCATAAAAAAAGTTCATAAGGAGGATGATACCGAATCACAGTCCGGAACGCACCTTCCGTCGGGCTCTCCGTGAGGACTCGTTGGCTCGTGATCGGTTTATCGAGAGAGAGGCAGATCGCAATCTGTCAGTCGCTCTCCCTCGCCAGGAGGTAAAGAACATGGAGGCTTCTCTTCTCCCCCCCCAAAACCATCCTGAGAGAGTCCGGGAAGCGAAGGGAGAGGAGGCGCTCCTCCTATAAAAAGAAAATAAAGCTGGTGGACAAGGCAACTATAGCCAAACCCCATAAGACGTAATCTTCGCGTTTCGATCATATACATGAACTGTCGAAGTCTTAGATCTAAAGTAAATGACCTTAAATTATTAGCCTGTCCTAGGCTCCAGTACTATAGTTATACAAGAACCGCACTTAACCCACTTCGTCTCTAAACGAGGTCGTTTTGCTGAGAACTACCATCATGTCGGAAGGATCGTGCGAGGGTAGGGGTGGAGGCGGAGTCATCATGTACATCCACAAAAGCATCCCTTTATACAGAAGTGACTTTGATTACTACTCACTTATGCTGATGATTGATGCAATTTGGTACTCCAGCAATAATGAAAGAATTCTCGGCAAATCGCATCCAATGGAATGGAGATGATTAATACTGAGGCCTCCAGTGGGGTTTAAGTTTCCATTAGAAAGAGTATTGGGGTAATGTTTCACATGGAGGAAGCCGAATCATAAGGCTTAACTCTAGACAACCACCAATACCATTCAAATTCTGCTAAGTTTCTGGGCTACTTTTGATATAGGCTCATTTGGAAAGACCACATTGGTCAGTTAAAGAATAAATGTAAAAGAGCACTAAAATTATTTTTTTAAAAAAAAGTGCATGGCTGGTAATAAATGGGAGCTGATAGAAAGTCGTTGCTAATGATATATAAGCCCGGATTAGGTCTAAAGTAGATTATGGGTCAATCGTGATGTTCGCATCGAGAACCAAGTTTGAAAGGTTGGATGCTGTAACAGAATGCTTGTTTGCGTGTTGTGGACTTGGAGCCCTGAAGTGCACTCGGATCGAGCGTCTTTAGGTGGAGTGCACAGACGCGGCCCAATAGCCCTGAGCTATGCCGCAAAGGTGGCTCGAGAAGCCGAGCCACCCTAATGGCCATAGAGGCAATAGGCCCTTTACCACGAGACTCCACGACTCGTTCGAGAAAGTAGGTATAGATCTCTCTACCAACGATACCCTGGTTCAGTCAAATATAGCGCATGGGAATCCCCCAACTTAACTATCATGGAAGCCTGGCTTCCATCAGCCCAAGGCCATGGCGCCGGAGGTGGAGGTAAGCAGAGGTTCAGAGAGACCTTGTTAAAACAACCCCGTTTCATAATATCGGCTCCAGACAGACGAGTGTGGGCGGTGCGGGTATATGGTCGACTGAATGTGAACTAAAGTTCAGACTGCCGACGAATCGTACATCGATCTTTCTTGCGAACTTTTTGCCATGATAAAGCCTTTGATTTTGACTATCGAACGTAACCACGATAGAAAGTTATTTTTTTCAGATCATAAGTTCATTAAAGCCATTAAATCATTAGAACCACAAAAAAATTAACTTACTGGGGTAATTATCATTCGTAAGCTACATGGTGCCAACAAATCAGTCAAGCAATATGGGCTACCAGGCCACTCTGGTATCCATGGCAGTGGGCATGGCTTTGACAAATTTGCGGGTCAACTGGGATCTGGACCTTAGCATAGTCCGTACAGATCTCAGGTGTGTTGTGTCTCTTTCTAAAAGCAAAAATACATTCCTGTGGCAAAGTGAGTGGACCAGCTCCAAACCTCAACAAACAAAATCAATCCTGAAATAGAACCGTGGGGGACATCCCACAGAAAAGAAAAAAAGGTAGGAGTGGTGTTGGCCAGCCCTAGGGTAAACGCCACAAAGACTGACACACCTCACCCCCTACAATCCCCCCCCGAAAAGAATTTCCCTACAGGATGACCCCCCAATGCAACACCAACCTTACCATCCGCCATCTCCTAATAGTATACCACTAAATACCAAAACATAGAAAACACCTCAAAAATTATTCTAGATTTAAAAATATCATACTTATCAAATCTTACTATCAGATGATGAAAGATCATCAGTAAAGTAATAATGTTCTAAAGGAGGACAAATCTTTAGGACCTTTTATAGATTAATAGAATGGAATAGGATCCATTGGCTTAATAACCCTTGTGCACATGCGCTGGTTTGATAGCCAAAGACATCCAACAAAGAAAGAGGGGAGGAGGAAATTCGGTCCGGACTTCTGGTTGTGTAAATGTGTTCCCGCTCTCGTGTTTTGGGTTGTGCTCTCGCTTGTGGATTTACATCGCTTCGCGCCAGGATTGTCGTGGCTCACAAAGGTTAAGTAATCATTTATGGTATGAGTAGGAGACAACTGGTCTCTTGACTTTGGGTTGACATGCTGCCTTACCATCTGGGAGTGTGCACTCTTTCGCAAATGTCCCAAATCGCTCACAAAGAAGGAAACACTGCTTGAGGATTCGTACACGCCAGTGTGACCATGTAATAGTCATCACTTAGTTTTCTTTACCTCAGCTCGAGGATCCGTACCTTCTGAGAGGATTTTTTTTTTGCCTCGCCCATAATACTGTCAGGGCCATTTTACTTTTTGACTTTTTACTTTCTTTTACTTTGTCTTGATTTTTGTGTCAGGCAGTCCATTATCTTGAGGCCCCCTTAGGGTTATATTTCTTTTATTCGGCCTTCAACCGCTAAATATATTTCTCTACAAATACATTTTTTGTCTACGTAAGTGTTTTTATTCAGAGTTTATCAGCACTAGTTTTTTTGTTTTGTTTTTTTACGTTAATCTCCATTTTGGGTTGGAGATTAACTTGTTTAAATTAGGGATTGGTGTTTGTTCGTGCTAACACTCTGGGTTAAAAATACTTATGGAGTTGGGACGGCACCTTAGGAGTAAAAAATATGTTGGTGAGTTATTTTTAAGTATATCTGGTGTGTTGTTTACGTGCATCACCTCTGCTGTGATCACATTGGTGATGTACGCATCTGTAAAAAATTCCCGTGACTGAATTACTTGTAGAACCTCCTAACGAGTGCGATTTGCTCAATAAAATAAAATATTCATACCATCGTCGAGCTTTTCACTCGGGGGTGTCCCAGTCAGATGAATGAATGATATTTATCTCTTAAGTTCTGGTCCGACCAAGGCTGATGCTTGAAACGTTCTGGGCTCGGGTCTCCTGAAAGCCACATTGCTGGTTACTCTGATATCTCGGCAACTCAGTGATAACAATAGTAAATATAACAATAATAATTATAATAATGATAATAAAATACCAATAAACTAGTAAATCATAACAATATTAATAATAAGAATGATAGTACTACTACACAACAACATGCTGTATTGCTGCTGTTATTATCATCATCTTTTATTGTTATTAATTATTATTTTATTAATATATTATGTTATTATTATCATATAGTTAGTAATTTATTATATTTCATTATTTCATTATTTTCATTATCATTATTTTCATTACCATTATTTTCACTATTATTTTCATTATTATTTTCATTATTATGTTCATTATTTTCATTATTATTATTATTTTCATTATTTTCATTATTATGATTATCATCATTTTCATAATTTTTACTGTTATTTTCATCATTTTCATAATTTTTATTATTATTTTCATCATTTCCATAATAATTTATTATTATTTTCATAATTTTCATAATTTTCATTATTTTCATTATTATTTTCATTATTTTCATTATTATTATTATTTTCGTTATTTTTATTATTATTTTCATCATTTTCATAATAATTATTATTATTTTCATCATTTTCTTAATTTTTATTGTTATTTTCATAATTTTCAGAATAATTATTATTATTTTTTATCATTTTCATTATTTTTATTATTATTTTCATTATTTTTATTATTTTCATTATTATTTTCATTATTTTCATTATTTTTCATATTATTTTCATTTTTATTATTATTTTCATTATTATTTTCAATATTTTTATTATTATTTCCATTATTATTTTCATTATTATT
>NC_051421.1:34858458-34861081 GCF_015228065.2 Penaeus monodon | reverse complement strand
AAAAAGCCAAAAATGTCCACCGCAGCTCGCGGAGTGGCGAGGGTCCCCCACCACCCTGCGCAAGAGCGGCGCCAGGCAGCGTGGCGCCAACGATGTGCACCGATATCAGTTGTCGAATTATAGTTGTTTTATGAACAACGAGTCCAGGATGGAGGGAAGACGAAACAAAGAGATCTATAGCTTATTAATTTTACGATGGTGATAGAAAATATGATGTGATGATGATACTGATGATGACGATGGCGATGATGATTATAATGAGGATGACGGTGACGTGATGACCAACTCATCCACGCGCATTGAAAGATTTCAGCGGAAGCAGAATGTGGATTCTTGTCACCCAATGAGACTGATACTTTTGGATTCGATTTGATAAAGAAGCGAAAAAAAACGCCTCGCGACACGAACTGGTCTTCCGACAGTTGTATGAACAACGAATCTCTATCACTTGCCAGTTATTGACTGCATAAGGACTGTCACTGGCACAATATCTTTACAGTACTATATTCGAGCAAGAAACTCAACAAATAAAAGAAAAAGAGAATTGAGAAACATGAAAATGTGTTTGTGTCACGGAGCTATTATATATATATATATATATATATATATATATATATATATATATATATATATATATATATATATATATATATATATGCATATATATATATATATATATATATATATATATATATATATATATATATATATATATATTGGTATTTGTGAGTCTGTGTGTATGTTTCTATGTGTGTATGTATATATTGATATAGTGATTGTCTGTTTATCTTCCTTCCTTTATATGAGAAATATATTTTTTTCTTTCTTTTTTTAATGTAAAGCGAGGGAGATAAACAGACAATCATTATATCTAGACATACATCCACACTTAAACACGCACACACAAATGCACACACACACACGTAGACACACACGCACATAAAACACAACATAAACATAAACACATACAAGCACACACAAATGCACACACACAAACACACACACACACATACATATACACACACACACATACACAACCACACAATCACATAAACAAAAGCAGACATACACGCACACATAAACACGCACATAGATGTGTGTGTGTATATACATATATATATATATATATATATATATATATATATATATATTATATATATATTATATATAATATTATATATATATATATATATATATATATGCATGTATTTATGTTTTTTTTTTTTTTTCTTTTCTTTTCTTCTTCTTTTTTTTTTAGATTTTTTTAAGGTACAAAACACCACAAGAACAACAGACACTAAAGGAAATAGCAAGTGCTGAGATATTCCCGATCCTCTTCCTCCTTGCCTCTCCGTCAGTAGGACTCCGCCCTTCGCCAGCCCTTTCCTCAGTGGGACTCCGGCAGATCCCACAGCAGTGCCTCCAAGTCCTTGGCCATCTCTTCCAGGTTCTTTTCCTCGCCGTGGCACTCGTCATCGCTCTCGCTCTGTTGGCTCGCGTCGCCTTACGGGCAGCAGGGAGGGCTTGGCACAGCCTGCCCTTCGGCCGGTGTCGTCCTCTGCTTCTTGGGCTTGGCCTCGCTCTCGTCCTTGCGGGCGCGCTTCCTCAGAGGCATCTGGTATTGGATGGGCCAACTGCTGCTCACGAGGCACTGGTGCTCCAGACAAACGCCCACGAGGTGGTGGGTGCCAAGGGGGTTGGCGGCGGCGGACGCCAACGTGTCCTTGGCCTCGAGCAGGAAGCGCTGGAAGATGCGTGTGTTCTTGGCGAACCTGATCTCCTTCTCGGCGCTGAGGAACGTCCTGACGCAGTCGTCGTCGCTTAGCACCTCGGTCTCCTTCCCCACTTACATACACATGGTCTGCTTCCTGGACACGACAGGCACCTGGTGGGCGGCGCAGAACTGCGCCAGGACAGAGCGCTCGGCCTTGGTCAGCCTCCTGTTGTCCGTCGGGTCAAGGATGGCGGACACTTCCTTGAGCCAGTCTCGGGGAGGCGCCGCCTTCCGCCGATGATGTGCGGTGAAGGCCTCCTCACGGACACGAAGAAGCTCCTCCAAGGAAGCAGCGCCGCTCTCCTAGATCTTCTGAGAGAGCAGATCCGCAAGGCTGGGAGCAAGACGGGTATTCCTGTGCTGCGGGAGAAGCAGCTCCGCTCGTGGCACTGTCGCCATTTCGAGGGAAAGAGCGTTTTGTGTCTCTTTAGACTTGACGTCTGCTCGCTTCGCTGTCGCCAAAAGCTCTGAGGAAGCTGGGCTCTCGCTTGACTTTTGGGAGGTAGTGCGCGTACGGCAAAATGAATGAAAAAAAGATGCTTTCACAAACCTTTTTTTTTTTTTTTTTTTTTTTTTTTTGCTCGCGCGTGTATTTGTTTGCGTATATGTATATGTATTATTATTATCATTATTATTGTTATTTTTATTGTTGTTATTATTATTATTATTATCATTATCATTATTATTATTTTTATCATTATTATTATTTTTATCATTATCATTACTATTATTATTATTATTATTATAATTATTATTATTATTATTATTGTTATCATTATTATTATTATTATCATTTTTATCATAATCATCATTATCATCCTATTGTTTTTGTTTTTGTTGTTCTTATCA
>NC_051421.1:34823458-34853458 GCF_015228065.2 Penaeus monodon | reverse complement strand
CCTACTATTCTCATCTCTACTACTCTTCTTTACATCTCTATCTAATAATAATCTATATTATATCATCTTAATTATCTTATATATCGTTATAATATCGTTATCATTATCACATATATAATAAAATAGTATGATAATATAATATACGTAACAACAGCAATGATAATGAAAATAGTAATAATGAAATTGAAAATAATGAAAATTATAATAAAAATAATGAAAATAATGAAAATAATATAAAAATAATGAAAATAATAATGAATAATAATGAAAATAATGAAAATAATAATAATGAAAATTATAATAATAATGAATAATAATGAAAATAATAATAATCATAATAATGAAAATAATGATAATAATAACAATAATAATATTAATAATAATAATAATAACAATAAAAGATGATGATAATAACAGCAGCAATAACAGCAATGTTGTTGTTGTAGTAGTAGTACTATCATTATTATTATTAATATTGTTATTATTACTAGTAATAGTGGTATTTTATTATCATTATTATAATTATTATTGTTATATTTACTATTGTTATCACTGAGTTGCGAGATATCAGAGTAACCAGCAATGTGCTGTTCAGGAGACCCGAGCCCAAGAACGTTTCAAGCATTCAGCCTTGGTCGGAACCAGAACTTAAGAGGTAAATATAATTCGTTCATCTGACTGGGACCGAGTGAAAGCTCTACGATGGTATGATATTTATTTATTGAGCAAATCACACTCGTTAGGAGATTTTTTTACAGATGCGTACATCACCAATGTGATCACAGCGGAGGTGATGCACCAGATATACTTAAAAATAACTCACCAACATATTTTTACTCCTAAGTTGGCGTCCCAACTCCATAAGTATTTTTACCCAGAGTGTTAGCACGAACACACACCAATCCCTAATTTAAACAAGTTAATCTCCAACCCAAAATGGAGATTAACGTAAAAAAAAAAAAAACAAAACAAAAAAACTAGTGCTGATAAACTCTGAATAAAAACACTTGCGTAGACAAAAAATGTATTGTAAGAAATATAATTTAGCGTTGAAGGCCGAATAAAAGAAAATAACCCTAAGGGGGCCTCAAGATAATGGACTGCCTGACACTCACAATTCAGGCAGATATCAAGACAAAAATCAAGACAAAGTAAAAGAAAGTAAAAAGTCAAAAAGTAAAATGGCCCTGACAGTAGTATGGGCGAGACAAAAAAAAATCCTCCCAGAAGGTACGGATCCTCGAGCTGAGGAAAGAAAACTAAGTGATGACTATTAAATGGCACACTGGAGGTACGAATCCTCAAGCAGTGTTCCTTCTTTGTGAAGCGCTTTGGGACATTGCGAAAGAGTGCACACTCCAGATGGTAATGCAGCGTGTCACACACCAAAGTCCAAAAGAGACCAGGTGTCTCCTACTCACAACCATAAATGATACTTAACTTTGTGGAGACACGACAATCCTGGCGCGAGGCGAGGTAAATCCACAAAGCGAGAGCACACCCAAAACACTGAGAGCGGGACCACAGTACACAACAGAAGTCAGGACCGAATTTCCTCCCCTCTTTCTTTGTTGGATTTCTTGGCTATCAACCAGCAGCATGTGCACAAGGTTATTAAGCCAATGGATCCTATTCATTCTATCAGTCTATAAAAGGTCATAAAGATTTGTCTCCTTTAGAAAAGTGATTACTTTACTGATGATTCTTTCATCATCTGATAGTAGATTTGATAAAGTATATATTTTTAAATCTGAAATAATTTTCGAGGTGTTTTCTATTGTTTTTGTATTTAGTGTATACTATTAGGAGATGGTGGATGGTAAGGTTGGTGTTGCATTGGGGGCATCGTGGAGGGAAATTCTTTTCGATGTAGGGAGTGAGGTGTGTCAGTCTTGTGGCGTTGACCCTAAGGCGGGCCAACACCACCTCCTACCTTCTTTCTTTTCTGTGGGATGTCCCCCACGGTTCTATTTCAGGATTGATTTTGTTTGTGAGTTGGAGGCTGGTCCACTCACTTTGCAACAGGAAATGTTTTTTTGCTTTTATAAGAGACACAAAACACCTGAGATCTGTACGGACTATGCCAAGGTCCAGATCACCAGTTGACCCGGCTAATTTGTCAGCCTGCTCACTGCCATGGATACCAGAGTGGCTTGGTACCCATATTAGCTTGACTGATTTGTTGGCACCATGTAGCTTACGAATGATATTACCCAGTAGTTAATTTTTGGTGGTTTCTAATGATTTAATGGCTTTAAGTGAACTTAATGATCTGAAAAAATAACTATTCTATCGTGGGTCGTCTATAGTGCAAAATCAATGGCTTTATCAATGGCAAAAAGTTCAGCAAGAAAGATCGATGTACGATTCGGCAGTCTGAACTTTAGTTCACATTCAGTCGACCATACACCCGCACCCACACACTCGTCTGTCTTGGAGCCGGTATATATATGAAAAAAGGGAGTTGTTTAACAAGGATCTCTCTGAACCTCTGGCTTACCTCCACTTCCGGCGCCATGGCCTTGGCTGATGGAAGCCAGGCTTCCATGATAGTAAAGTTGGGGGTTTCCCATGGCGCTATATTTGACTGAACCAGGGTATCGATGGTAGAGAGATCTATACCGACTTTCTCGACGAGGTTGTAGTGATTTTTGACTAATTAAGCAAATAAACTAATTTATTCATTTCTTAATGATTTATCTTAAAGTTAAAAATACCAACGGAGCGGGCCGAGCGGTAAGCACTCTCCGAAGGCATGGTGGGTCGGGGATAAATCTTGCTCTTGAATTTGTTACAGATTGTATATATAAAGATCAAAGAGCCTGGGCACAACTCTTTGTTAAAACAACACACGGTAAAGAAAACAGGACATAAAATGAATATTTAATTAAGTGGCATGAGCAAAAATTACAAAAGACAAATTCATAGCAAAGCTTGTGTATAAAACTGCATCATACTACTTATCTTACAATGAGTGTCTCATATCGTCCATTCACCACTGGATACACAAAAATAAAAAGGGCTCGAGTACGGCCTCTCTCCAATTCGTTTTACAGCAGGAGGCTCCCTATTCCGGTAGTCTTCCGTCCAGGATCTCTGGCTTACGGAAAGAAAGTCTCACTGCTATAAGCAAACTGCTCGTTGGATGAGGAGAGAGAGTACCTGTATCTTCGGCCGTTCGAGCGAGAGTTCCCGTTTTCTTACAGACCCCCCCCCCCCCGACAGCGTCTTCAAGGCGGCAAGCAAACAAGGAGGGTTAAAGGGGGGCACCACGTAATAGTGTTAAGGTCGGTGCTGGTCCCTGGTGGCCACGAGAGGCAGTCCCGTGTGTCCTGCTCTGCCACGAATAGCTTGGGATCCCCTCCACGATAGTTCCTTTTCTTTTAGGGAAGATAGTTCACTACATCCCTCCCAAGGCCGGGGCGTAGCTGAAAGCGTAGCTAAAAACTTCCGAGTTTTGCGTGTGTGCGGGGAAGTTCAGGCTTGCTGTAAATATACAAAAAGGGATCACCAATTTTTCTTTACAAAGGTTGCCGATTGCATAAATGTCGGCTCTTAGTTTAGGACTCTGCTCGCTTAACCTGGGGGTGAGAACAGGGATAAGTTAGTGTTCGACCAGAAATATCACAGGCTTGTATGAAATCATCAATTATGATTACCCAATGCCATCAATTAAATATTTTACAAATTAACATAAAACGACAAGTAAAACCATAAAACAAGTAAAAACAGAACCAATAAAACTAAGAAAGGTAGTTAATAAGTGATACCATGGGCTCGATCTCTTTCCCTTTCCTTTTTGTTCAGGACCTTCAGGATCAGGGTCATCAGGGTCAGGATCATCAGGAGCATCAGGAGGTTCAGGATCAGGGTCATCAGGATCATCACTATTGGCCTTGCTCTCACCAATGCCTTCATCACCACAAGCTGAGATGTCAGATAAGGTGTCAGGGAAACTAATCCAGTCCTCGTATCCAAAATCCAGGGTTCCGAACTAAGATTCGAAGTCATCATCCTCGAGGTTCCCAAGAAAAAGTTTGTAGATGCGACATCCGGAACGGTGATGGCCGATTTCTGTGAGGGGGTGGATGCAGCAAGGCCTCCCAAAGGCCGGGAGTTTGTTGCATACACCGCTGCAACAGGGCTTGCACGGGCGATCACTTGACCTGGTCGTAATTTGATGACACGAGACGTCGAGTTCACCACCCAGACATCCGTCCGACGACCTTCAATCCTGGTCACGGTGGCAGGGATGATCAGCTTGTTGGTTGATGGAGCTATTTCTATCTCGTCGTCTTTAACGGACCGCGGTACTCTGCACTTGACGAAGCTGGCACTATCCGGCAGTACTTCTATGAGCCTAGCGCAGTGAAGCGGACATCCGTGGGCCGACGTAATCGAACTCTTCACACCTGTCGAGAGCTCGGCTAGCGCAAGGCTGCTGTGTTTAGTGAAGGTCACATCGAGTTGGCAGCCCAAGATGCACAGGTAACTGAAACGAGGCGGTGGTTCATGATGATGACTGAAAGCAAACCTCCTCAAAAAATCCATTCCAAGTAGTATGTCTCCAGGGAAGCGGGTATCAAGCACAGAAGCACGGTGGGTTATACTTACCGAGTCGGATAGTTGTATAGGCAAGTTAACCTCTTCCGTTACCTCCATCGGTGTCCCGGAAATTCCTTGCAGCACACGGTAACAACCGTGCTGCTTCGCGAGTTTAAAGCGTGGCAAGTGTTCCTCTTTGACGATGGTTATTGCAGAACCTGTGTCAATGAATGCCATGATTGGGGCACCATTTACGTGGATATTTACCATTGGTCGCCCTCGATCCGACTCCTCGTATTCTATGTCTGCAATATCCGGTTGCACTTGCACGTCCGTCTGTACAGCGACGCTAATTCTCGCCGTCCACTTGCGTGCCGGTGTTAGTGAAGGTTCGGGGCGCCATGCGGCTGGTGGACGTCGGGGAGTAGGCTCCAGTGTGTCGGCTGCAATGCTAGTGGAGGACGAGCCTCCAGACCTTCCCTGGCGTTGTTGAAAGGGCCGGTAAGGGCGGTCGTCAGGGCAGGACGAAGCGAAGTGCCCGGACCGACCGCAGCGGAAGCATCGCTTCTCTTCTCTTGCTCGTGCTCGACAATCCGCAAGGCTGTGACCCGTCATCCGATGAAACGAGTAAAAGTCCCCCTCGTCTTTGTGTTGTCGGGGTCCTCGGGTTGGAGACTGCATTGCTGCCGGGCGATCTTCACACAGCGCGGCTACCTGTGGGTCAAAATCTACAGTGGCCGCCTGGCGACAAGTGTCCAGTTGGTTGGGGGTGCGAGACGCCCACTCGGGTATTCCAGAGCTGCTGAGCACACTGCACCAACTTGTCCGCATCATCCCTCGTAGCCAAGGTTTCCCGCATCCATTGAGGGATACCTTGCAAAAATACTCTGCGGGCAAGAAGATCTGGGTCACCAATCGCAGTAGGGTAGTCTCTTTCTCCCTGTAACACAGCGGCTTGCAGGTTCAAGTAAAAATCAAAGGGCGTTTGACCAAGTAACATACGGTGCTGATACAGTAAAATAAAGTAGTCATTAGGTGAACAGACACCGCGAAACTTTTCCCTCAACTTTCCCTTGAAAGTCATCCAATCTGAGTTAATTATTACCTCGGCGGTTCCGCGACACATCATGCGTGCCATCTGACACATGGCTTCACCAGTGGAGGGCTGAGTAACATTCTCTATCTGCTTCATCCACGCCTCTAACTCTTGTGACCGCTGTAAAGGGTGAGACGCAGAGATTTCCGACTTAAATAGAGTGATACCAGAGTGAGGCATGACCATCATCGGGGCGGTACTGTGAGGCGCATGAGGAACAAAAGGGCGTCGGAAAGGTACAGACGTCGATGCTACAGCAGGGTCACTTGCTACCTCAGGGGCGCTACGTGGCGTTTGGTTACCAAATTGTATGTCATCCAAGCGGCCGCCGTTAGCACGAACTTGTTCCCTTATAGAGGAAATCTCTCCCTTCAACTCGCGGGTCATAGAATCAAACCGCATCATTAGTTCATCAAACATGGAGAGACTAAGATGGTTTGCTTCATCAATAACTCGGCACTGGGAAAAGGAGGCATCGCGAGATGACGTTCGAGGCCCCACCGCATCGACGGTTACTTCGACTGGATGATCAATTACGGGTTCATGTAATTGTTCGGGTGCGGGTGCGAAACAGACTTCGTTACTCTGAACATCGGGCACCAAGTTCACAGAATTTGAATGGGCAGCAGTAGGGGTGGGCAACGCAAATGCTGCGTTCGGAACTCCTCGTCTTGCTCGTCAAGACAACTTGTCAGGACCAGCAGGACAACGAGGCCGCGTTCGGAACCTTCTTTACCCACAATGCTCAGCGTGTAAACAAACAAAGATTGACCAAGCTCATCAAGTTTTGCTTTATCTACGTTATTTCTTTCTTTCTTTCTTTCTTTATTCATATATATAAGCCCATATTTTGCAGAAAGAGCAGAGAAGATGGCAGGGTATTTCTTGCTGGGTGACACTGTATACATTGCAAATGATTTTTGCCATTTCATCCTCACACCAGAAAGGGATACTGGAGTTCTACCTCAAGAGAATTTACATAATAATACACAGAGGCCGAGTCATTATTGAAAATGCCTTTGGAAGAATGAAGTGTAGATTCCGGCGCACACGAGATTTACAAAACACAAGTTTGCTGACATGTGTTAAGATTGTTTTGGCAGCCTGCACTCTTCATAACATGTGTATGGAAAAAAGATGCAGTGAACATCCGGAAGGCTGCCCTAGACATGATGATGAAAATGAACAATTTTGGAAATAGAAAAGATATGGCCCTGAAGATGTAACTATAAAAGTTAAGTATGAAAAATAAGGGTAAGTAAGAGTGTTCACTGTTTCAAGATAAACTGAATAATGTTCATATAAAAGGTAAAGCAAGAAAGTGGTTAACAAAGATTTAAGCTTATTTTTTCCCATTTTTTTGCGACATCTGTTATAAAAAAGTAAGAGTTAATTTTAAAGTTTGCAATTTAGAGGTATTTAAAAAAATATTTTTTTGTCATTTTTGAATAGAACAATTGTTTCTTTTTGTTGTCTATTTTCTTATTTCAGATCTTTAAATATATATCAATGGTATCGTCCATTAAAACTTAATTATACTGTTTGGTTTATTGTAAATATACATTCTTGTATAAAAATATTATCTTTTAGTGTAAATATACATTCCCTATGAAATGTAACAATAGGATCATTTTATTATCACAAAACAACCTGAGAATACATTTTATCTTGAGCACCAGTTATGACAGAATCTCAAATATTTTATTGTGTGTATATACATTTCTATAATATTATCTTTCATTGTAAATATACATTCCTTATGTAACAATTGCATTATCTTACTATCACAGAACAACCTGGGAATATATATTAAGCACCAGTTATCACAGAATCTCAATTCCATTACTTAATGAATTGTAAACAGACAAAATATTTCAACATATTTGATACAAACTTACAAAATAAAACATTAAGCTGTAAAAAAAAAAAATCAGGCTCTTTCTTTAATATGATATTACATTGTTTGTACAGAAATAAAACAAATAATTCACTCAATGTTTCATTATCACAGAAAAGTCTTATCTTTAATTCAAAATAAGTATGTGATTTTTAACATGAACATAAATCAATCCCTTAATAAAGAAAAAAATATATGCACTATGTATATAAAATAGGAATTATGCTATTGTTCCAAAATAGAAAGCGTCCTTGTTACTGTATGTATACATGTAAAAGTCAATCCCTTAGTCAATCCAAGTGTGAGGGTCCAGGTATGGGATCAGCCACAGGGTCAGGGTCATCAAGGTCTTCTTCATCCATTTCATCTGGTCGATGAATGTGAATCCCCTTGGCTGTGGCTGTAACTGGAAAGTCAATATCATGCTGACCCCCTATCAGTTACTTCATCTCCTCAAAAATCTGAAATTTACTGGGAGCTCTCCCAGACATTTCATTATTGGCTTTTGCCTTCTTAGTCATCCTGTAGACCCTTCCAATTACGCTGAAGTTTCTCAGGATGGAATCTCTTCTCAAAAATCACCGTCATCCTCTGGGCCAATTCCTGCTAAAGCAACCTTTTCTTCCCTTTTGTTAAATTAATCCTTTCCAACTCAACTCTGCAACTCTGCTATCGAGAACGGCAATGGATTATAATTCTTTTGCAGATATTCCTGCTTAAGATTTATAAAAAATTTGGTTTCATTTTTAGTGAAACCCTCGGCTTCATCGATTTCACTTGGTTCTACACCAACAACCCGCTCTGGGGAAGTAATTGGTGTAGATACCATGGAAGATGGTGTAGTGGATGTTGAGGGAAGAACTGGATTTAAGCAAGTAGGAAGAGCATGTCGCTTTGGAGGAAGAACTGATGGAGTGGGTGACATGGTAGCAAGAGAAGGCGATGTGGCTGCGGAGGAGACAGCAGGAAAGTTCTGATAGGCAAAGACTGGTTTCCCAAGTACCCTGTGAGGGTATACTTCAACTGTTCTGCAAAATGAAATGCACACATCAATAATTGATTCCTATAATAGATATATACAAATTATAAACTATAAATACATTATACACTATACATATATATACATATATATAATAATATATAACATATATATAATATATATATAATATATATATATAATATAATATATATAATGAATATATAATAATATATAAATATATATAATATATAATAATATATATATATATAACATATATTATATATATATATATATATATACTTATATACATATATATATAATAATATAATATATATATAATATATATATATATATATATAATATATATAATATTATATATATATATATATATTAAATATATACATATAATATAATATAATATAATATATTATATTAATATACATATATATTATATATATATAATATATATATATAATAATATATATATATATATACATATATATATATATAATTATAATATAATATATAATATATATAATATATATATATATATATATATATAATATACATATAATATATAATATATATACATAAAATATAAATATAATATTAAATATACATTTACAATATTTTAACCATTCATATATATATATATATATAATATATATTAATTTTATTAAATTAATCTTATATATAAATATCTTATTCTTCCTTTTATATATACTTAATTAACATCTCTATACAATTACTTTTTATTAATCATTACTCTTTTTTATCTTATATAATCTATTTATACATTCCCAATATTATTTACCTATTTCTTTAAGAAATTACACAATACTAAATATATTCTAACATTATTATCTTCCATAACTTTATACTAATACACATACAATTAATTCTTTTCATATTACTTAAATATACATATTCATTAATACATACATATTCTTACAATATATAATATCTACTAAATATATAAATATTCAAATATATTATTTATATATCTTTGTCTTTGTTATTTCTAATTATTAAATTTTTTGTCGGGTCTGTCTTCTATAAAGTCACTGCTTAGCCCGGGTTCTGGGAAACAGCCCTAAGTTAGGAATTGTTAATTCAATAGTAGTTTGTGGATTCCCAGAGTAGGTCGCTTGTAACATTACCAACTGCATTTATAGTTGTGAGAAAAATTGGACACTTCATCCAAAAGTGTGGATAATAAAAGGATTAATAACTGCGGTTGGATGAAGTGTGAAACTAAGAACTAACATGAGCTATCCCATATATATGTAAATGTACAACTTAGTGTAAAAAATACCATATTTGAAATTACTTATTAATGGTTTTTTACAATAACCTATATCGAACATTTCAAGAATATTGTAGTCGTCATATATCTGGTCTTCTTATTTCTTTCAATCTTATTTATTATTAATTTGTTTTTCTATGGGAAGTATATAGTAAACAAAAACACAACCCAACTCCATTCCACTGTTAACTCTGGTCTGAAAAATACCCCGGAAAAATCGGTGCTTCTACCGGTACACCCCAAATTTCTGGGAATGGCACTGAACCATCTGCATCCAGCCAATAATTATTACTTTAAAACTGGAAGACAAACCCGTCTGGTCACAAACTTTTCCCATGTAAACATTCGGTATATTATAACAATTTAACACACACTGCAGTTTTACTGTTCATAAACTTACTTGATACATAATAAATAAATGTGCAAACAAAAGCACGAAAATAGCATTAAATAATAAAAACAGGTCAAAAAAGAAGACTACCACAATTTCCGCCCGACTGCCTTTATCTCGTTTGTAAAAACGCGTGTGACTATTCGTCTGGTAGCCCCGTGCGAACCAGGGCAAGGGACGAGATGGAAAACTTGTCAGGACAAAGAAAGTAGGGGTTCCGAACGGTCAAAACATTTGTCCAACTGTCAACTAGTTGGACAGAGTTCCGAACGCGCATTAACAAAACGTTAAAACGGCACAAACGCATAAATAAGAGAAATACTAACATTGAACGTAAAACGCAAAAACAAACACGAACAACAATGGAGTAAAAAACGAAAATAAACGTTAAACACACAAGGCACGCGAGAATACCTAAAAATAAACTATACTAAACGCATAAAAAACACAAAGAAATATGTAAAAAACATAAATAGAAATAAAACGGCAGTGAGAAAATAAATCAAGGCAAAAGTAAAAACGCAAATTTCAAAAACACGCTGATGGAAGACGAGGCAAACAACTTGACTACAACAAGGGCTAAGGACGAAAACACGGTAACGAGCTCGTTGGGAAAACCCAGGGTGCGCGAGCAACATACAATGCCGTTCATTACACATGGAATAAAAACACTGGCAATTCTTTCACAAGGTTTATCCCCCTAAGCGCACCAAAGATCAGCGCTGTAGGATCTTGACAAATTTAAGCAATAACTAATTCTTAATTTCTTAATGATTTATCTTAAGTTAAAAATCCCAGGGAGGGGGCCCGAGCGGTAAGCACTCTCGAAGGCATGGTGGGTGGGATAATCTTGCTTGAATTGTTACAGATTACTGGCACAACCTTTGTTAAAACAGAACACACGTAAGAAAACGGACTAAAATGAATTTATTTATTTAAGTGGCATGGCAAAATTACAAAACAAAAATAAGCAAAGTTTGGTATAAAACGCATATCTACTTATCTACAAGAGTGCCCTCGTATCGTCCATTCCCCAAACTGGATACACAAAAATAAAAGGCTCGAGACGGCCTCTCTCCAATTCGTTTTACAGCAGGAGGCTCCCTATCCGGTAGTCTTCCTTTCCGGGATCTTGGCTTACGGAAAGAAGTCTCAATGCAAAAGCAACTGCTTTTGGGATGAGGAGATACCTGTAGCTTCGGCCGTTCGAGCGATAGTTCCCGTTTTCCCTTACAGCCCCCCCCCCCCCCCGACAGCGTCTTCAAGGCGGCAAGCAAACAAGGAGGGTTAAAGGGGGGCACCACGTAATAGTGTTAAGGTCGGTGCTGGTCCCTGGTGGCCACGAGAGGCAGTCCCATGTGTCCTGCTCTGCCACGAATAGCTTGGGATCCCCTCCACGATAGTTCCTTTTCTTTTAGGGAAGATAGTTCACTACAAGGTCGTGAAGTCTCGTGGCAAAGGGCCTAGTGCCTCTATTGCCAGTAGGGTGACTCGGCTCTCGAGCCACCTTTGCGGCATAGCTCAGGGCTAATTGGCCGCATCTGCACTCCACCTCAAGACGCTCGATCCGAGTGCACTTCAGGGCTCCACACACGCAAACAAGCATTCTGTACAGCATCCAAACCTTTCAAACTTGTTCTCGATGCCGAACCATACACGATTGACCCATATTACTTTAGACTAATCAGGGCTTTATATATCATTAGCAAAGACTTTCTATCAGCTCCCCATTTATTACCAGCAATGCACTTTAATAAATTTAGTGCTCTTTGACATTTATTCTTTAACTGACCAATGTGGTCTTTCCAATTGATTCTACTATCAAAAAGTAGCCCAAGAAACTTAGCAGAATTTTGAATGGGTATTGGGTGGTTGTCTAGAGTTAGCCTGATGTTCGGCTTCTCCTTTTGGGGAAGAAATTACCCCAATCTCTTTCTAATGGAAAATTTAAAAAACCCCACTGGAGGCCTCAGTTATGAATCATATCCAGTGCCAATTGGATGCGATTTGCCGAGAATTCTGCATTATTGCTGGAGTCCCATAATGCACAATCATGAGCGTACAGTGAGTAGAATCAATAGTCACTTCTGTACAAGGGAGGCTTTGGTGGATGTACATGGCGACTCCGCCTCCACCCCTACCCTCACGATCCTTCCGACATAGATGGTAGTTCCTCAGCGAAACGACCTCGTTAGAGACGAAGTGTGTTAAGTGCGTTTCTTGGATAACTATAATACTGGGAGCATAGGACGAGGCTAATAATTTTAAGGTCATTTACTTTAGATCTAAGACTTCGACAGTTCCATTGTATAATAATCGACGCGAAGATTACGTTTTATGGGGTTTGGAAGTGCCTTGTCCACCAGTTTTAATTTTCCTTTATAGGGGGAGGCCCCCTCCTCTCCCTCGCTTCCCGGGGACCTCTCGGGATGGTTTGGAGACAGAAGCCTCCAGTCCTGCACCTCCTGGCGAGGGAGACGACTGACAGATTGCGATCTGCCTCTCTCTTGAGAAACCGATCGCGAGCCAGACGAAGTCCTCACAGGAGTAGCCCGGACAGGAAGGTGCGTTCCGGACTGTGATTCGGTATCATCCTCCTTATGACGTTTATGCTAGGGTGATGCAGTCATTTGATCGACCAATTTAGTCAATTGGTAAACTTTAATATTTAATTCTTTAACGGTTTGTTTGAGTTCGGTAATTTCCTTATCCTTAGCTGCAAGCTGTTGATGGACATCACTTGCATTAGGGGTGTTGTTAGTTGCTGCTGCAGCATAGGAAGTATCGGGTTTTTGTGTCAAACTTTCCACTTTCCTCTTAGCTTCAGTATAACTAACTTCATGCTTTCTCATATTAACTAATGTCTTAGTTCCTTTTTCGAAATGCTGCATTCAGTAGATCCTGACTGATGGGGATCTCCACAGTTAGCACATTTGGAAATTTGGCTAGTACATGTGATGGTGTCATGGGCTTCAGCACATTTCCGGCAAACAAATTTATTCGAGACTTTATCAATACATCTTAATGAGGTGTGTCCGAATTTTTGGCATCCATTACAATGCATTGGCTTTTGGACATAAGGTCTTACTTGAACACGTTCATAACCGACGTTGACATACTCTGGGATTTTATTTAAAGCAAAGGTAAAAAAACACACTCCAGTTTTCGTTCGCACATTCCCGTCCTTCTTGGCCATACAATGAACGTCCACTACGTCTTGGTCCTTCATGCTCTCGAGAATTTCGCTTTCTTTCATCGTCCTCAAATCCCTGTGAAAGATTACTCCCTTACAGGTATTTGGGCCAATAGGAATAGTTACTTTAACTCGAAGATCATGAATTTGCGTCAGCTTGAGTAAATCCTTAATCTGGGAGTTGTAATGTATTTTAACAAGGAGGCTTCCATCTCGCAATTTTTTAACAAAATCAAAATCGCCGTCCACTTGACCATCAAGGACCTTTTTGATGATAAAGGGGTTCACGTTCAAAACCGATTGATTTTCATTCGCGCATTTAATATTCGCGAACCTTGCATTCTCTGTAGGGATTTTGAAAAGAGGTCTTCTAGGTTTGTCATTAGTAGGGGTTCCATTGTTCAGGGTCGAATTGATCTTAGAGTGGTCATGGGTCGCTCCTCCTCCTTGAGGAGGGGAAAGGGTAGTTGGGGTAGCATCCATCCACTGATCTCAAAAAAGACTAGATCGAGCAACTGGAGTTGTAATGTGAAGCCGGCAAGGGCACCTTGGCGGCCATCTTAGGAGGTGCAAAAAGGCAAAAGCGCGTGTTAGGAAGCCATGGACGTAGTTCAGGACGTCATAGAGGCTGTGAACATCACAACCTCATTAAGTGAATCTGGATTGAAGAATTCACATGAACAGTGTCATTTTTGGCTTATTTTTCGGTGCCCTGCATTACATCAGAGCCAAGAATGTCTAGGCCTAATGGTTAAGTGATGCTGTCTGGCAATTGCTTTAACCCCATCTATGGAAGATTGCGAGCCTTGGCAGGATTGAACAGGCAAAGAAGGGTCTGTGGCTCCATTGTACCATATACTTACGTTTTGAATCGGTCAGCTTTTTCATACGTATACGTGAAACTCTTGGGAAATTAACTGATGGAAATTTAGCTAAAATTGGAAGAATCAATAATATCGTGAATCAAGCTACACGTACCTTTATAGGTGTGATGGAAATGCAAAGATGGTTGGTACTGCATCTTGTTTCAAACGAATTGTTTGCCCAGTTTTGTCAAAACACGAGTCCAAAATGTTGTGAGCATACTGTGGCATGACATGAGGGATTATAATTCCCTGTACTTAGATTTTGAATCCATTCCTGGCGTCTTTGTGGATCTTTCGGAAACCTGTGAGATTGAAAGCTAATTATTTGTGATAGTTGAAAGTCAACTGCTAAGTGCTTATCCTTTCGTCAAGAGAAGTCCATCGCCAAGGCGCGAGGCCTAGTCAAATATTAATATCTGTCGGCGTTCAGTGTCAGTGTTCATTAAATCAATATCTAGCTCTCATAATTATCAAATTTTAGCTAAGTGAGTTACAGGAACTCAGTTCTTTGAATGAAATCCTGTCATACTCGATCGTTTTGAATTGTGGCCTAGAGGTGACCAAGTCAAATCTTGGGCTTGTAAAATTAAGTATAAAACCAGGTAGGCACAAAGCGAACCTTACTTGTGAAATGTTATCTTCTTGAAGTACTTTCATCTTTTTTGATCCCATACGGTTAGTGCAAGCAAACGCGCTGCAACTTGGCATTTTTCGATGGACGGCAGCCAGTAACTACATTGTTACATCAGGGCTTTTGGACCTCCTAAGATGGTGGAAATCAAATTTGGCGGGCTTCAGAGCTTCAGGAGATGGAATAATAGGTTGCTCGATCCAGTCTTTTTTTTTTAGATCAGTGCAACCATCCTGGGTATCGGACCAGGTCCGACCCCTTGGCCCAAAACTGTAGTCCTGAAGGGACCAGATAGCCCTTAACTATTGATAATCAACCTACTACCAGCAACCAATAGCCTGGTTGCGTTCTCCAGTACCAAAGAGGGATCGAGTTATGTGGAAGACACCTCCTTACCGCGGAACTTGCCTAGGCGAAGGACGGTAATTTGATACCCACCCCCCAGGCGAATACGGGAGCCCACAAGGGTACTCCGGTAGGCTGAGGGAAGTCACATAAAGAGAGGAAAAGTATTCAGAATAAAAAAAAAAGTGCGCCCAAAGGACGCCTCAGACTACTGGGCCTCCCTACCCAGGGGTCAATGCCCGTAAGGGCTACCCTGGTGCAGAAGAGTGTTGCGGTTCTGAGGTGGGGTGCTAACTACTACTACTACTGTAGTCTCGTGTCACCTGCAAAAACAATTGCACTGAAGGTGCAGGCAAAGTACTAAAGAGTGCAAAAGGATCTGTAAAAACAGTTTTTAACTTTACTGGATTTACTTTACAAACTCAGAAGCAACAATGTCAAGCGAGACGAGAGGCCCCGGGTCCCAGGGTAGCTCTTGTGGCACAAGACTTATTAGTTTGTTGCTGCTGCGTTAAACAAGGTCCAAGCTCTGCAAAATCTCAAACACGAGTGTGTGATCCTCCCCTCTAAAAAAACATGGATACTTATACCTCGAAAGAGACCCTCAGACCATGCCCCAGGCATGGTGCGAAAAGAAGATATGCAAAGTAAGTGTCGGAACACCAACCCGATAGTCCGGTAGTCCAAACAAGCCAAAGGACCCAAACAACATGAAAAGACAGGGAGAGAAAAAAACAACCACTATGTAACGACCGTTACTCCTTTCAGGGTTTATTAAGACACTTTGGAAGCGTCGCCTAAGAGATAGAATAATAGAAAAAAAAAAAAAAAAAAAAAAAACAAGGGAAAGGATACTGCGCAGAGGTGCGCACCCGCACGCTTCCTAAAAAAGAAGAAAAAAAATCTTGATAGCACAGGATTTTCAAGGGAGGGGGGAGGAGGTTACGAAATGATGGCGCACTCAAGCCGAGTGGGTCGAAGCGGGAACCTCACGCGGGTGCACAGTGAGTCCGCCCGCTTCGTTGGTGGAAGTGGAGCCAGGGACGCCTCATCCTAGTCAAAGGCAGCATCACAGAGTTCCCCGCATCCTTTATTCCGTGGTAGAAGAGGCAGGTATGTGGCATGGTCCAGACCCGGCCTCAACCATTTGGCGCTTGAGGATGATCATAGTGCTGGCGAGATCGGCTTTGGAGTCGGCGAGTGCGCGGCCGTACACTACAATTATTATTTTTATTATTATCATATTATTGTAAGTTATAATGATGATGATGATGATCATGATGATTATAATAATAACAGTGATAAAAATTATTGTGATAATGATAATGTTACTAACACTACCCAAAAGGGTAACACTACTACTAGTTTTTGCTACTGCTAATGATAATAGTTACAGTGATACTTATAACAACAATAAGAATAACAATTATAATGATAATGAAAATAATGACAGTAATAACAATAATAATAATAATAATAATAATGGTAATAATAATAAAATAAAATGAAACATTAAAAATGATGATAACAAAACCCATGATAATAATAATTAACAACAACAATAATAATAATAATAATAATATTAATAATAATAATGAAGATAGTAATAATAATTACTAATAATTAATAATGATGATAATAACAAAATAATAACAATAACGATAATAATAATAATTATTAAAATTTTTATTATTATTATTTATATAATGATAAATAATAGAAAAAATAATAATAATAATAATAATATCAATAATAGTAACAATAGTAATAATGATAACATAAAAATAGTGGTACTAGTAAAATAAAAACTAGTAATAATAACAATAATGATACTAATATTAGTAATAAAACTGATAATTATACTAATGGTGATTACAATGATAACGATAATAATGATAATGGTGATGTTGATGATGATGATGATAAAAATAACAATAATAACAATAATAATAATGATAATAATAATAATGATAATAACAAAAATAATAAAAATTATTATTATTATCATAATAGTAATAAAGATAATGATAATAATACAACAACAACAACAACAATAATAATAATAATAATAATAATGATAGTACTAAAGATAACAATAATAACAATTATTTTAATAGTAATAATAATTTTAATGAAAATAGTAATAACAACTATAACGATAGTGATAATGACAATAACAATAATAATCATGAAAAGGGGTTTTAAAAATTATAATTATCAGAATAGCAACGGCAGAAGTTGTAGAAAGGAAAATACTCTTTATATAGGGAGAAAAAAGGGATATGTACCATTTAGATAAATCTAATTAAATCTTGGCTGGTATTAGGAGTCGAGAAAGCCTTGGACACCGCTCTTGCTTCTCTCCTGAGCGGTCATCAGAACTGCCATGTATTTACCGACAGTTAATAGTTGTGTTAATTGCCATGCATATCTATGCATATGAGTAAGTATATGAAAAGCTGTATTACGCATTGATATATAATTAGTAAAAGCGATGAAATGGAGAGGAGATGAAAATACAGTGGATTGGGCTGCTATTCTTGGAAAGATTAAGGACAAAACGGAAATTAAATTTCGGCAATTTAAAAGGTGTGTTCGAAGGGCTGTAAGAGAGTTTGGGAATGTTTTTTTTTTAACTGCTTCGGTAATATTTTTACATGCAGGTAACTGTATGCTACCAACGTGGTTGTAACATGAGTATCAGGGTTCACTCCAAATACTTTACGCGATAAGAGCAAACTAAGAATAGCGTATAATTCGCGAGAGGCTCCGGATGCGACTTGATGTTTACATGCAATCAGCTGTGCCTCGAAAGGGGTTCCCGGGTCGTGTCAAGTGTCATCGGGCTGGCATAAAAGTGTCTAGAGGCTCTCATGGAAAAAGTCATAGGGGCTGGCATGACTGTATCATAGAAGTTAGAAAAAAAATGCATCAGGGATGACATGAAAGCGTCCCCAGAACTGGGGTGACTTGACTCTAAAAAGGTGGTGAGATTCCTTGACACAAGACACCATTGTGACATTAAACAAGGAATGCAAAACGGGTGAGTAACTACAGATTATTCGATCTGAGATGAGGCCCGGGGTGTTTAGACGAATTTGTCGTCTCTCACAGCATGACCATAGACAGGATTCGGGATTCATCAGGTATTTTGGAAGGTCAGTTACAGGGCAGCATTTTGGGAGCAGCAGCCCCGCCCTTTAACCCCAGGAGGCCCGTGGCAGGGCGGGGGTTCAGGCGGGGGGGGGAAGGGTGGGATGTGTAAAAAGTGTTTAATTTCTGCCCTTTTGTAGCATACCCAAAAAAATGTGGGGAATTTACTTTCGTTGATAGTGTTTTAGATGGATTCCTCTCACACTCTATACCCACATATTATAGGTTTGTGGGTACAGAAACTTCCAAAAACCCCCCGAGAAACAGATTAGGGAAATTGAAGTGTAAAATAGAATAATATACACTAAATATGTCTGTATAATAAAAAAGTATATACTGAATAAGTTACTATATTGTTTAATGCAGTGACCCGTGGCCCCCCACATCTCCCCCCATGAGGCTGGGGCTGCCATTCTCAAACCTTCACAGTGGAAGACAAAGAGTCCTTCATGTGTTTATGGCAAGTTAGAGCTAGAGTTAGGATGAACACAGTAAAATACTGTCTTGGAATGATAATTTACTAACCAGATAGACGAATAACGATGATCTGTAATACCCACATTCTAAAATTTAATATATCATGCTAACCACATTTATAGGCTAGTATGTGCTACTCCGGGTACATTCCTATAACTATGTGAGTTGCTCTGTCCTGTCTACATATGTGGGGTATTCTTTGTAGTTATTAGCGGGGGGTTTGGGGGGCCCCTGTTGGGAAAATGCGGTTGACTCTATACTGACCAATTTTGCTTACATCAATGATCACTGAGAGGTGTAGGACGCTTGCCCCACCAACACTCGTATGGGATGATGAACACTCCTCCCTTTGGCATTGTTATTTCCTCTTTTTTCTGTATAGCACTAAGTAATTTTAGCGCTTTTGCCATTTTTTAAATGTCTAAATTGTCATTTGATTGGCTTTATCCATATGTTAATAACTGTATTCATTCCCTGGACTCCATAGATCTCCCTAATTAGTCCATAACTCAGTGTAATAATATCACAATGAGTGTCATTTTGAATTTTAATGTCACTAAACAGATATTTTATTTTCAATTTGCACAGGTGAAATAGTTGAAGTATCTTTGATTTCACAATTTACCAACTCCCTATAGAGTATTGTCAGTTAGGATAAAAATTACATGATATATAGCTCTCAGAGCGGAGTTCTAAATGTAAAATTTTGATTTTTAAAGTAATCAGGCTACTTCTTTTCAGGAGAAAAAAGAAATAATTATCTGATATATACAGGGTTTGGGAGGATTACAATAAAATTAATTTTATAAATTACAATTATAAAAAAAAATGTCTATAAGAAAAGCCATATTGATTTGCTTTATCTAAGACTGAACATTTAGAATATACTTTGTTATTTACCACATCAGTCTTAACTCAATGTTGCCAGGAAAAAGCTGTGTCCATTTTAGAATTTTTGTGAAATGTTCTGCACATAGATGGCTCTCTTGTGACCTTACCCAATTTTAACTTTCCTTGAATTTTTTTTTTTTTTTTTTTTTATACTAATTCTGTGAATATCAATAGTGTTATTTTTATTATAGACATTATAAGTTAATGTTATTGACTTTAGAAACAGCAATATAAGATCATGTAAAATACTTTTGAAAGTCAAGGAAAAGGGTAAACAGGGAAGACAGATAGTAGCTTGATAGGCTCATTGATGACTTACTACAAGTGTAGCATCTATGTGGTAAAAACAATTAATAAGTAAACTTATAGTGGGGATGGGATGTACGTATGGGGCCATGCCCTTGGTTGGTTAATGTAATGCCTTCAGCAAGTTTTATAAAAATAACTAAGTGAATGAAAGGAAAAAACCATTTATTTTCTGTGAGGTATGGAGTAATTTCTCCCTCCACTATATATGAAAAAGTAATGCACATTTTCTTTCATTTGGCAGATCTTAGTCTTACAAAATAAGAGAGTGTAGCACTTAAAAAAGATGGCTACTGCTCCCCTGCCTTCAGTACTTCCCTTTATGCATCATACTTCAAGACAATCGCACTGACAGATTACTGTGTAAAAAATCTGAGCAGCTGACATGAGGAGACTGATCATGTAAACAGGGGTGAAAGTTACTTACAGGGTCACAGCAACTGCAGGAGTATACACTTTTTTGGTGCATGATATCTTCCAGGGATAACAGGCAAATGTTAAAATCAACCCCTTTATACAAATTTGTAGCCCAAACAGAGTATCACACATCCTGTTTGCCCTCAGGCCCAAAGCCCCATTTCATGTGACATGGGGGGTATAAGGTTACTTTTTAAAGAATAGCCTAAAATGTAAAACACAATAATCTGGAGGTAGTGGGTTAAAAAAAAATAATAATAATAAGAATAAGAAAGGTTACACCCATTTTGGGAATAATTACCTTGAGAACTGAGTATTTTGCATTAAACTAATCATGAAGTATGGGGGATAGTGTAATGTGAGAAGAAAGTAATATATGCATTTGAAGGATGGTTAGGTCAGTGTTACTTAAATTACTTGTATGGGAAATATAAATTACTGAACAGTTGGGTTTAAATGTGGCAGAGGTCCATGGTAATGAAGTGAAACACAGTAGTCTAATATATTATCTGTTTTCCCCAACAGGAAAGCAATCCTTAAGTTGAGATAGCACAGTTGAAGGCTGTTTTAAAAATGGGGGACATGGAGCAGTTTGAAGACCTACTTTCAGAAGTGCTCGAAAAGGTGATTTCAAGACAGTGGAAGAAATTCTGCAAGCTAGAAAAGATGGCAAAGTCAATTTAGACATAAGCTGCAAGGGTAAGATTATTAGTACTCCCCTTTTTCCTCCTCTCTCCCTTCATTGTCCATCTATACAGCCCTTCCATTCCTTCCTCTTCCTCCCTTTCCTATTTCCCACTTCCTCCCTTTCTGTCTTCATTTCTGTATTCCCCATCCATTCTCACCTTCCTGCTCTACTTCTATCCTTTGTCCCTTCCTCTCTCTCTCCCATTCCTTCCATTCAAGCATCCCTTCTTCCCCTCTTCCTCTCTACTTCCTGCCTCCATAGTGATCATTCAATAGTCTGAATAAATAAGCAGTGTGCGTCATCATGGAGTTTAAATCGTTGGTTTGTTGCTTTTTTTTTTTTTTTTCATAGTTAAAAATGAGGAAAGTGTTAAAAAACGACTTCATCACACTTTCAGTGGCAGAAAAATAATATTTTGCCGTGATTGTAACAAAAATAAAATCATGGCATCTCCATACATACACCATGGTATGTACATACATGCCCTCAGCAGATAGTCCAGTCATGCCAGGCATGGTGTACATGCCACCCGTCAGGAATTGGTTATTCATCCAAGCAAATGTTCTCTCGTCTCCCCTCCCTCCCACTCTTTCCCCACTCGATTTTTTTTCTAGTGTTAATAATTGGTGTCCCTCTTCCCCATTCTTTCCCTTTTTTCCTATCTATCCAGTCATCAGTCCCTACCATATTATATCTTTATATCTATTATCTATCCATCCATCCATCTATCTATCTATATATATATATATATATATATATATTTTATATATATATATTAAAATATATATATATATATATATATATATATATATATATTGAGCTTCAGGATGGTCATACCTCCATGGAGTAGCCATAGCCATCTCCAGGCAACTTCAACGAGCGTAGTTTAAAAGCATTGAGACTGAAGCATGCTTTTGGCTCCATGTCTCTATTGCTGTATACGTCCTACTGATGTTTGTAAACTCGAGTGAAAGAGGCGTTCTACACCAATCTCTCATTAGTGGCAGACAATTGCCCCCGGGGAGACATTCGCATTGTTCTGGGTGACTTCAGTGCAGTATCCAGCTACGAGATGTCTGTTGGCCCCATGGCTCGGGAGCTGATCCCAGCAGCGAGAATAGCCTCCTTCTCTCGGACTTTGCTAGTCCCAGAGAAGAAGGATCTCTGGCTCCTGGTATCAGCGCTCCCCAAACCCCCTTCGCTAGGAGGTGGTATAAACGATATGGTTACAGTGGCCAAGGAGATCGACCACATTCTTTTTAACATGCTGTGGAGGATCTCCAGAACTGTAGTGTTTACTGGAGTGCCCAGTTCTGTGGCACTGACCATAGGCTGGTTTTGGCTACCCTATGGATCCACTTTAAAATTCCCCATCCCTCTAGTGGCCACTCAAAAGGGGTTTCACTAGACAGATGAGGGAGGTGGAGGGGGCCCGTCAAATTTACAGAATTGGTAAACTGATGGACCCAGTTGCTGTGTGGGGTGTTTTTCAAGCGGTTTAAACAATTGAAGCAGCGCAGGAGTTCATTGGCATACGCCGAGGGCAAGGCAGAATTTCCCTCTCCCTGGAGACATTTGAGGCCGGAGGCCAATGTAGCATGTCGTATGGCTTGGCCCGAATGGCAATCAGGTCTTGTGTCATTCTTTGGTGCATAGGGCTCAGACACTGTGAGGAAGGGACAAGGAACAGGTCATCAGGAATCTTGCTGAGGAGGGTTTAAGGCCATTTCTTTGTAAATGACTTTTGCCCTGCCTACCAAAGCCCTGAGAAAGCTGAACTCTAAGCCTTCCTCACAGATGACGCAGTCCGCTAAGTATGGAAAGATTATCTCAGATTATGTTGGGATTTGTGAGCATTGGGTGAGTTTTTGAGCAGTTTACCAAGTAGACCCCCCAACAGTTAGCTTGGATGCAAGTGGTATCACAATACCGTGCTGGACCCATCCATCAGCAAGGAAACCTCCTATCCTAATGGAGGTTTTGTATGGTGATTTCCAAGCTGAAGTGTGGAAAGCTGCAGGCATATGTGATATCAAAGCGAACTTCTAAAGGCTGGGGGTGAACCTATGGCTCAGGGCTTGCATGCGTTTGACTGCCATCTGATGTTGAGGATCTGTTGAGGGGCATGGTCATCCCTCTCTGGGAAGGGGAAAGGGGATCGTTGGGGCTGTAGTAACTACAATGCATTACACTACTCAGCATACCCGGGAAAGTTTTTGCCGACATTCTGAAATGGATCATGACCACCCACTAAGGTACCAGAGACCAGAGCAGTTTGGGTTCACTCCTGGCAAGTCCACTATATATTAGCGCTTTGAGGAATTGTCGAATACCGTCGTGAGTTCGGCTGTGGGTTGCTTGCAGCCTACATCGACTCGAGAAGGAGTTGACTCAATGCATCAAAAATCGCTATGAGAGATTCTGAGACTCAAGGGGAATTCTGACACAAATTATCGGCCCAATAGCAAGTCTAATACTGGTACTGAAAGTGCTGTAAAATGTGCTGTAAATTCTTCCCGTTAATTCAAGGGTGAGCAAGGCTGTGTCCTTTCACCAAAATTACTACACCTGTAGGGCTGGATAATGGGCAGAGGTCTAGCCAAAGTCAGTGTGGAGCAACACTAGGCAAACAAGGTCTAGACCTGACTTTTCGATGATGTTGCTATCTATCTGAGTCCCTGGAGTCACGGTGCAGCTCTCGATGGGATTTAGCAATGAGGCGAAGCCTTAGGCTAGAGGCTTGACAAGACCAAGATCAGGACTTAGTCGACTCAGGGATCCATGCTTGCAGTGAGGACGTTAAAGCACAGAGCTACCTTTGGTCACGATCCGTTGTGAGTGAGCCAGGGACGCCTCATCAGTCAAGCACATAAGTTCCCGCTCTATCGTGTAGAGAGGCAGGTATGTGGCATGGTCCAGACCCGGCCTCAACCATTTGGCGCTTGAGGATGATCATAGTGCTGGCGAGATCAGCTTTGGAGTCGGCGAGTGCGCGGCCGTACACTACAATTATTATTTTTATTATTATCATTATTATTGTAAGTTATAATGATGATGATCATGATGATTATAATAATAACAGTGATAAAAATTATAGTGATAATGATAATGTTACTAACACTACAAAGGATAACACTACTACTAGTTTTTGCTACTGCTAATGATAATAGTTACAGTGATACTTATAACAACAATAAGAATAACAATTATAATGATAATGAAAATAATGACAGTAATAACAATGATAATAATGATAATAATAATAGTAATAATAATAAATATAATCATGATAATAATGATGATAATAACAATAATAACAATAACGATAATAATAATAATAATAATAATAATAATTATTATTATTATTATAATGATAATAATGATAACACTAATAAGAATAAGAATAAGAATAATAATAATAATATCAATAATAGTAACAATAGTAATAATGATAAACATAAAAATAGTGGTACTAGTAAAATAAAACTAGTAATAATAACAATAATGATACTAATATTAGTAATAATACTGATAATTATACTAATGGTGATGACAATGATAACGATAATAATGATAATGGTGATGTTGATGATGATGATAATAATAATAATAATAATAATAATAATAATGATAATAATAATAATGATAATAACAAAAATAATAATAATATATTATTATTATTATAATAGTAATAAAGATAATGATAATAATAAAAACAACAACAACAATAATAATAATAATAATAATAATAATGATAGTACTAAAGATAACAATAATAACAATTATTATAATAGTAATAATAACTATAATGAAAATAGTAATAACAACTATAACGATAGTGATAATGACAATAACAATAATAATCATGAAAATGGTTGTAATAATTATAATTATCAGAATAGCAACGGCAGAAGTTGTAGAAAGAACAATACTTCTTTGATATAGGGAGAAAAGGCATATGTACCATTTAGATTAAATCTAATTAAATCTTGGCTGGTATTAGGAGTCTGAGAAAGCCTTGGACACCGCTCTTGCTTCTCTCCTGAGCGGTCATCAGAACTGCCATGTATTTACCGACAGTTTAATAAGTTGTGTTAATTGCCATGCATATCTATGCATATGATGTAATGTACTATGAAATGCTGTATTACGCATTGATATATGATTAGTAAAACGCGTATGAAATGGAGAGGAGATGAAAATACATGTGGATTGGGCTGCTATTCTTGGAAAGATTAAGGACAAAACGGAAATTAAATTTCCCGGCTAATTAAAAGGTGTGTTCGAAGGGCTGTAAGAGAGTTCGGGAATGCTTTTATTTTACCTGCTTCTGGTAATATTTTTACATGCAGGTAACTGTATGCTACCAACGTGGTTGTAACATGAGTATCAGGCTTCACTCCAAATACTTTACGCGATAAGAGCAAACTAAGAATAGCGTATAATTCTGCGAGAGGCTCCGGATGCGACTTGATGTTTACATGCATAAGCTGTGCCTCGAAGGTGTTACCCGGGTCGTGTCAAGTGTCATCGGGCTGGCATAAATGTGTCATAGAGGCTCTCATGGAAATGTCATAGGGGCTGGCATGACTGTATCATAGAAGTTAGAATGAAAATGCCATCAGGGATGACATGAAAGCGTCACCAGAACTGGGATGACTTGACTCTAAAAAGGTGGTGAGATTCCTTGACACAAGACACCATTGTGACATTAACAAGGAATGCAAAACGGGTGAGTAACTACAGATTATTCGATCTGAGATGAGGCCAGGGTGTTCAGACGAATTTGTCGTCTCTCACAGCATGACTCACAGACAGGATTCGGTATTCATCAGGTATTTTGGAAGGTCAGTTACAGGGCAGCATTTTGTTTGGGAGCAGCAGCCCCGCCCCTTCACCCCAGGAGGCCCGTGGCAGGGCGGGGGTTCAGGCTGGGGGAGGGAAGGTGGGATGTGTAAAATGTGTTTAATTTCTGCCCCTTGTGTAGCATACCAAAAAACTGTGTGATATTTACTTACGTTGATAGTGTTATAGATGGATTCCTCTCACACTCTACTACCCACATATATATAGGTTATGTGCTACAGAAACTTCCCAAACCCCCTGAGAGCAGATTAGGGAAATTGAAGTGTAAAATATGAATAATATACACTAAATATGTCTGTATAATAACAGTATATACTGAATAAGTTACTATATTGTTTAATGCAGTGACCAGTGCCCCCTACATCTCCCCCCATGAGGCTGGGGCTGCCATTCTCAAACCTTCACAGTGGAAGGCAAAGAGTCCTTCATGTGTTTATGGCAAGTTAGAGCACGCTGTAGGATGAACACAGTAAAATACTGTCTCGGAATGATAATTTACTAACCAGATAGACGAATAACGATGATCTGTAATACCCACATTCTAATTAATATATCATGCTAACCACATCATAGGCTAGTATGCTGCTACTCCGGGTACATTCCTATAACTATGTGAGTTGCTCTGTCCTGTCATACATATGTGGGGTATTCTTTGTAGTTATTAGCGGGGGTTGGGAGGCCCCTGTTGGGAAAATGCGGTTGACTCTATACAGGCCAATTTTGCTTACATCAATGATCACTGAGAGGTGTAGGACGCTTGCACACCAACACTCGTATGGGATGATGAGACTACATGCCTCCCTTTGGCATTGTTATTTCCTCTTTTTTCTGTATAGCACTAAGTAATTTTAGCGCTTTTGCCATTTTCTAGTGTCTAAATTTGTCATTTGATTGGCTTTATCCATATGTTAATAGACTGTATTCATTCCATGGACTCCATATGATCTCCCTAATTAGTCCATAACTCAGTGTAATAATAATCACAATGAGTGTCATTTTGAATTTTAATGTGCACTAAACAGATATTTTATTTTCAATTTGCACAGGTGAAATAGTTGAAGTATCTTTGATTTCACAATTTACCAACTCCATATAGAGTATTGTCAGTTATGGATAAAAATTACATTGATATATAGCTCTCAGAGCGGAGCTTCTAAATGTAAAATTTTGATTTTTAAAGTAATCAGGCTACTTCTTTTCAGGAGAAAAAAAGAAATAATTATCTGATATATACAGGGTTGGTAGGATTACAATAAAATTATTTGATAAATTACAATTATAAAAAAAATGTCTATAAGAAAAGCCATATTGATTTGCTTTTATCTAAGACATTGAACATTTTAGAATATACTTTGTTATTTACCACATCAGTCTTAACTCAATGTTGCCAGGAAAATGCTGTGTCCATTTTAGAATTTTTTGTGAAATGTCTCTGCACATAGATGGCTCTCTTGTGACCTTACCCAATTTTAACTTTCCTTGAATTTGTGGGATTTTTTTTTTTTTTTATACTAATTCTGTGAATATCAATAGTGTTATTTTTATTATAGACATTATAAGTTAATGTTATTGACTTCAGAAACAGCAATATAAGATCATGTAAAATATTTTTGAATGTCAAGGAAAAGGGTAAACAGGCAAGACAGATAGTATGCACTGATAGGCTCATTGATGACTTAGTACAAGTGTAGCATCTATGTGTAAAAACAATTAATAAAGTAAACTTATAGTGGGCATGGCATGTACGTATGTGCCATGCCCGTTGGCTTTGGGTTAATTGTAATGCCTTCAGCAAGTTTTATAAAACTATACTAAGTGAATGAAAGGAAATACCCATTTATTTTCTGTGAGGTATGGAGTAATTTCTCCCTCCACTATATATGAAAAATGTAATGCACATTATTTCTTTCATTTTGGCAGATCTTAGTCTTACAAAATAAGAGAGTGTATGCACTTAAACAGATGGCTACTGCTGCCATGCCTTCAGTACTTCCCTTTTATGCATCATACTTCAAGACAATCGCACTGACAGATTACTGTGTAACAATCTGAGCAGCTGACATGAGGAGACTGATCATGTAAACCAGGGTGAAAGTTACTTACAGGGTCACAGCAACTGCAGGAGTATACACTTTTTTGGTGCATGATATCTTCCAGGGATAACAGGCAAATGTTAAATATCACCCCTTTTATACAAATTAGTAGCCAATCAGAGTATCACACATCCTGTTTGCCCTCAGGCAATGCCCCATTGCATGTGACATGTGGGTATAAGGTTACTTTTTAAAGAATAACCTAAAATGTAAAGCACACATAATCTGGAGGTAGTGGGTTAAAAAAAATAATAATAATAAGAATAAGAATAGGTTACACCCATTTGGCAATAATTACCTTGAGAACTGAGTATTTTGCATTAAACTAATCATGAATGTATGGGCTATAGTGTAATGTGAGAAGAAAGTAATATATGCATTTGAAGGATGGTTAGGTCAGTGTTACTTAAATTACTTTGTATGGGAAATATTAAATTACTGAACAGTATTGTCTAACTGTGGCAGAGGTCCATGGTAATGAAGTGAACACAGTAGTCTAATATATTATCTGTTTTCCCCAACAGGAAAGCAATCATTAAGTTGAGATAGCACAGTTGAAGGCTGTTTAAGAATGGGGGACATGGAGCAGTTTGAAGACCTACTTCTCAGAAGTGCTCGAAATGGTGATTGCAAGACAGTGGAAGAAATTCTGCAAGCTAGAAAAGATGGCAAAGTCAATTTAGACATAAGCTGCAAGGGTAAGATTATTAGTACTCCCTTCTTCCTCCTCTCTCCCTTCATCTGTCCATCTATACAGCCCTTCTCATTCCTTCCTCTTCCTCCCTTTCCTATTTCCCACTTCCTCCCTTTCTGTCTTCCTTTCTGTATTCCTCTATTCCATTCTCACCTTCCTGCTCTCCCTTCTATCCTTTGTCCCTTCCTCTCTCTCTTCCCATTCCTCTCCATTCAAGCATCCCTTCTTCCCCTCTTCCTCTCTACTTTCCTGCCTCCATAGTTGATCATTCAATAGTCTGAATAAAATAAGCAGTGTGCGTCATCATGGAGTTGAAATCGTTGGTTTGTTGCTTTTTTTTTTTTTTTTGCATAGTAAAAATGAGAAAGTGTTAAAAACGACTTCATCACACTTTCAGTGGCAGAAAAATAATATTTTGCCGTGATTGTAACAAAAAATAACTCATGGCATCTCCATACATACACCATGGTATGTACATACATGCCCCCGGCAGATAGTCCAGTCATGCCATGGCATGTGTGTACATGCCACCCGTCAGGAATGGGTTAATTCATCCAAGCAACTGTTCTCTCGTCTCCCCCTCCCTCCCACTCTTCCTCACTCGATTTCTTTTTCTAGCTGTTCATATAATTGGTGTCCATCTTCCCTCCATTCTTACCCTTTTTTCCCTCATCTCATCCAGTCATCAGTCCATACCTATATCTATATCTATATCTATCTATCATCTATCCATCCATCTATCTATCCATATATATATATATATATATATATATATATATATATATATATATATATATATATATATATATATATATATATATATATATTGAGCTGCAGTGATGGTCATCACCTCCAGGGAGTAGCCATAGCCATCTCCAGGCAACTTCAACGAGCGTAGTATATAGCATTGAGACTGAAGCATGCTTTTGGCTCCATGTCTCTTATTGCTGTATACGCTCCTACTGATGTTTGTAAACTCGATGTGAAAGAGGCGTTCTACACCAATCTCTCATTAGTGGCAGACAATTGCCCCCGGCGAGATATTCGCATTGTTCTGGGCGACTTCAGTGCAGTATCTGGCTATGATCCAGTTTGCTGCGAGATGTCTGTTGGCCCCCATGGCTCGGGAGCTGATCCCAGCAGCGAGAATAGCCTCCTTCTCTCGG
>NC_051421.1:34795958-34818458 GCF_015228065.2 Penaeus monodon | reverse complement strand
CACAAACACATTCCTTCACTCTCACACACACACAATTCTTCACAGACACACACACACACACACACACACACACACACACACACACACACACACCACACACACACACACACACACACACACACACACACACACACACACACACACGCACACACACGCACACGCACACGCTCTTACTCTCACACTCTCTCACACACACGCACACGCTCTTACTCTCACACTCTCTCACACACACGCACACGCTCTCACTCTGACACTCTCTCACACACACGCTGACACACACTCACACCCAAACACATTCCTTCACTCACACATACACGCACACACACACAAGCACACACACACACACACACACACACACACACACACACACACACACACACACACACACACACACACACACACACACACACACACACACACACACACACACACACACACACACACACACACACACACGCGCGCTCTTACTTCCACACTCTCTCACACACACACTGACACACACTCACACATAAACACATTCCTTCACTCACACACACACACACTGAATGGTTAATAGGTCCAATTTTGTTGAATCAGAAATATTTGCTGTTTGTAGACCAGGTTAGACATTTGTGCAATATCCTAGAAAATCTATTTTTTAAGTGCCCAAATATTGAAAATGAGTTGGTGGAATCAAAATAATAGAATATCAAGATTAATAGTCTAATCCTTTGCATTTTTATTTTATTTTATTTTTAACCCAAATGCTGCTAGGAAAATGCTGTGTTAATTTTTTTTTTTTTTTTTTTTTTTTTTTTTTTTTTTTTTTTTTTTTTGTGTGTGTGTGTGTGTGTATGTGTGTGTGTGTGTGTGTGTGTGTGTGTGTGTGTGTGTGTTTGTGTGTGAAATGTCTCAGCACATAGATGGCTCTGCTGGTGCTTAGCCACAAAGGAGTCATTTAGTAGACGTGACCTTACCTGATTTGACCTTTCCCTGAATTGACGGGAAAAGCATATTTTCTACTAATGCTATGAATATCAATGGTGGTATTTTTATTATTGATATTATAATAACTATAATGTTATAGACATTAGTGACAGCAATATAAGATAACGCAAGATATTTTCAAACTTCAGGGAAAAGGGGGAACAGGCGAGATAGGTAGTACTCATAATTGGCTCATTGGTGACTTAGTACAAGCGGAGCTATCTAAGTGTAAAAAGAATTAGTAAAGTAAACTCATGGTGGGCATGGCATGCCATGCTTTGGTTTAAGGTAAAATTCATTTTGGCAATGAAACTTGAAGTATATTTGAATATACTAACATGTACATTTTTCTTTTGAAGGTAAGAGTAAAAGTAACCAAGGATGGACCCCTCTGCATCTTGCAAGTTATTTTGGTCATCGAAACTGTGTGGAAGTTCTTTTGCAACATGGAGCAGCCTTGGATGAGTTGAATGATGCCGGTGACACTCCGTTACATAAAGCAGCATTAACTAATAGAGAGGTATATGATTTACCATTTTGCTCAGTATTTCATTATATTTCAATGTATAATTTTATAAGCTTACTGATATGCTTTTTTCTGCATATACCATATACAAAACAATCATAAAGCTCCACCTTTTTGCAGGAAAACATCAATTGTACTCTCAACAGATGTTGTTTTCATTAGTAATTGCTAAGTATGAAACCTATGTAATGAAAGTTTCTAAAAGATACTTTTGAGTGTTACAAAGCAAAGCAGTTACTAAATCTTCTCTCTTTTTTCAGTAATAAGATTCCTATTCACAAGTTGTTGTTTGTGATGTACCATTGCTTTGTATTTTAGTCTGTTAGAATGTGCAACTTCTGCCAATACTTAATCCAATGTATATTGGTGCCTCGCTGTCCACATCAACATCATCAAGGGACTAATGCTGATGGGGGCACATAGCTGCATCCACCTTTCGCTTCCAGCCACAAGGTCCCTCATAGCGAGTCTCCAGGCAGGCCCTTGGCCCATCTCTGACTCCTCACAACAGGACTGGTCCAGCAGCCAAAACCAATGTCCTTCTAGGACGTCCCACGGGCCTCCTCCACCCAGGGTTGTCTTGCAAAGAGACAGCCTGATGGGCAGGGTCATCTACAGGGAAACAAGCTATATGCCCATATAGCCTGAGTTGGTGATCCCGGATTATGCAAGTAACAAGTCCCATGCCAGTCTCATAGTGTAGTCATCGGTTGGACACATGGTCCTGCCAACTGTACCCTATGATCTGGTGAAGGAACTTGTTATAAAAGGCATCAAGACAGGTTCCCTTAACAGGCCCCCAGAGTCCTTAATCTTGGTCTTGGTCCAGGAGACTTCTAGGCCTAAGAGCTGTGCCTCATTGCTACATACATCAAGAGCTGCCACCAGTGACTCCAGAGACTCAGATATGATAGCAACATTGTCGGCAAAGTCAAAGTCTCGATATTGACAAGTGTTTCTCCACACTGACTTTGGATAGTAGCTCTGCCCATTATCCAGTCCATGCAGGTGTTGAAAACACAGCCTTTCCTCACCCCTGAATTAGCAGGGAAGAAGTTTGATAAGCCAATGTCAAACTTTACAGTACTTTCAGGACCAGTATATAGGCTTGCTATTAAGACAATGATCTGTGTAGGAATTCCCCTAAGTCTCAGTATCTCCCATAACAATTCTCGATGCACCAAGTCAGATGCTTTCTTGAGGTCAATGTAAGCTGCAAGCAACCCATGACTGAACTCACAATGGCATTCCACAATTACTCGAAGTGCTAGGATACGGCCTATTGTGGATTTGCCAGAAGTGAATCCAGACTGCTCTAGTCTCTGGTACCTTAGTAGGTAGTTGCTGATCTGTTTCAGAAGAATGTGGGCAATAACCTTGCCTGGTATACTGATGCCACAGTAATTGCTACAGTCCCAATGCTCCCCTTTCCTCTTCTGAAGAGGGATGACTATGCCCCTCAACAGGTCTGGGGCATAGAACCAGACTGCCATCTGGCAGTCAAGACTGCATGCAAGCCCCGAGCTATAGGTTCACCCCTAGCTATTAGCAGTTCAGCAGGGATATCACATATGCCTCGGCTTGCCCACCTTTCAACTTAAAAATCACCATTCTAATTTCAGTTAGGGTAGGAGGTTTCTTGCTGATGGGTGGGTCCAACACAGGTATTGTGATACCACTTGCATCCAAACTAACTATTGAAGGTCTACCTGTTATAACTGCTCAAAATACTCAGCCCAGCATTCATAAACCCCAACATGATTTGAGATGATCTGTCTATTCACTGAGCGGACTGCAGTCATTTGTGAGGAGGGTTTAGAGTTCAGTATTCTCAGGGCTTGTTAGGCAGGGTGAAGGTCATTTACCAAGAAATGGCCTTCAACCTCCTCAGCAAGATTCCTGATGAACTGTTCCTTGTCCCTTCTCAGCAGCTTCCAAGCCCAGTGCACCAAGGAATGGCACAAGTCCTGATTACCATTCAGCCGAGCCATGCAACATGCTTCAGTGGCCTTTATTGTCTCCAGTGAGGTGATATTCTGCCTGCACTACTTTGAGTGTTTCATGCTTGGAGGACTCCCACAAAGCAACTGGTTCCGTCAAGTTTTCAAGTTCTGTGAATCGATCAGAGACTGCCTTGGCGAACCCACGGGCACACTCCTCCTCCCCTCAGTCTATCCAAGTGAAACATCTAGAGTAGCCACTGAAGGGGTGAGGAGTTTTGAAGTGGACCTGCAGGGTAGCCAATACCAGCCTATGGTCAGTGCCACAGAACTCGGCACTCTGGTAAACCCTGCAATTCTGAAGGATCCTCCAGTGAGTGCTGACAAGAATGTGGTCAATCTCCTTGGCCATAAAACCTGTATCACTATACCATGTCCAGCGATACGGGTTGGAGTGCTGATACCAGGAGCCAGAAATCCTTAATCTCTGGGACCTAGGAAAATCCTGGATGAGGAGGCTGTTCTTGATGCTGGGATCAGCTCCTGAGCCATAGGCACCGATAGACATCTTGTAGCCAGCTAGATCACAGCCTGATACTACTCTGAAGTTGCCCAGAACAATGTGAATGTCTCACTAGGGACAATTGTCTGCCACAGATGTGAGTCTGGCATAGGACGCTTCTTTCACACTGATTTTACAAATATCAGTAGTCACATACACAACAATAAGAGATGCAAAGCCAAAAGTATGCTTCAGTCTCAGTGCCATAATACACTCATCAACCAATATTACCTCTAATACTGTGGGTTGAAGTCGCCTGGAAATGGTTATGGCTACTCCCTGGAAATGATGACCATCGCCACAGTCTGACCAGTAGTAGGTGTACCCACCCATACTGATCGTCTTCTCACCTCTTAGAGGGCAGCCTCCTCAACTTCCAACTGCTTCAGTTCCCTTGATAGCAGGGGTAACCCCTCATCCTGCTGCACAGACCAGACATTCCAAACACCTGCCCAAATAACTTGCCTGAAGTTATGCCTCAGGCAGTTGCTCCAAGTGGATGCTACCTGTGCCACCCCTGCCGATGCTGCCACAAATAAAGGGGGGCAGAGGCTGTGGGGCCCAATGTCCGCCTGCGGGGTTGGCGCCTGCCAGGGCACAGGCAGGATGAGTAACTTTTGTTGTTATCCTGCACCCCAACATTTGCTCTCCCAAGAGGACCCACAGCATGCCTCACTTGCTGGGTGGGAAGGACAGCACCCCTTCCCCCAGCATATCCATTTATTCTTGATGCTGCTAGTGAGTGAGGACTGACAATGCCCACCTCCCCCTTTCCACCCATTAACCCCATGGGGGCTGAGGGGCAGGAGTTGGTGTGGAGCCAGGGCGTGTCCACACGCCAGTGGGTCATGGCTATATACCTCTGGGGCCTCCTGCTGCTCTGATATCCCCTATAGTTTAGCCTGGGACCACAAGGTGCCCAGTTTCCATGAGTGGCCACAAGGAGGCACTGCAGAAGTCTCGATGATGGAGAGGCTGTGAACTGGCAGGGGAGGCTTATGCAGAGCTGCTCACTTTTTTGCACTAGGCTAGCCAGTGGTGGCAGCTGCAAACAAGAAGGCATGCAAGCACTTAACACTATCTAGGCTACCACACCATTGCTTCATACCATCCTGATCATGAAGCACCTGCCTAGGTGGCCTAGAATCGGGGCATTAGGTTTTCTTGAGTGGCGACTCTTCCTGGTGTGTGGCTTGCAGGCCTGGCCAGAGGTATCAGGACTCCCCTTTTCAGTGTTATTATCTCTTTCTGCTGAAGCATTTTTTTTTTTCTTTCTTTCTTTCTTTTTTTTTTTGTCAATTTCCAGTGTCTATGATTGTCATTTGAAATGCTGTATCAAGCTGGTAAAAGACTGTTTTCTTTGTACAGATGTTTCTCTCTGTAGTCTATAACTCTGCAATAACATTAACAATAACTAAAAATGTTTTATTTGTTTAATATTTAGATATTTTTATAATGGTCACAGCGGGCAGGAACAGATTTCTGAGCACAGAAATAATATCCTCTCTTGAGCCTCGTTATTTCAGTCATGGCTCAAAGATCTTCCATTCTACTTTCATTTACCAATGGAAATAGTATAATAGGTCCTTCCTAAATACCCAGTGAGTCTAATCATGTTCCAAGAACTTTGTGCACTTGTGGAGAGTCATTCCCATCACACCAGCCTTCAGCTGAAAATCTTGTGATAGCATGCTCCAGTTACCCCACCCTCAGGTAAAGTTTTTCCTGACAGCATATTCACGTCACCCAGCTCTCCGCCACATTTTTCTTATGACAAGATGGTCAAGGCACTTGGATTTAAGTAGGTAATAAAGTATATTCTTAAAGTATATTAACCCTTTGCCAACGGGTGGCATGTACGCACATGCCATGGCATGGCGGGACTATCTGCCGGTGGCATATATGTACATGCCATGGTGTATGTATGGACATGCCATGAGTTTTTTTTTTTTTTTTTTGTTACAATCACAGCAACATATTATTTTTCTGCCACTGAAAGTGTAATTAAGTCGTTTTTAACACTCATTTTTACTATGCAAAAAAAAAAAAAAAAAAAAAAAAAAGCAACAAACTGACAATTTCAACTCCATGATGCCGCACACTGCTTATTTTATTCAGACTATAGACCGCATAATGATCAACTATGGAGTCTATATTACAACAAAAATACCCTTCAGTCTCGATTTATCAGGAAGTATGGCAAGTAGAGACTTTAGAAAATAATGAAAACTGAAGATACAACATATCCTCGTAGTATTACGAAGAAACAGCATGGGATGCTGGTATTTGGCATTAGTGGTCGCGCATGCTAGGGCAACGATGGAAGCCCCCTGCAGCGAGGCCTGGGCCACTATGAATACTACCCGTCCAGAAAGGGTTAATACTATTTTTTTTTCTTTTTTCACTAGTTATTCTATGCATTTTAAACAAAAATTACTTCCTAGTTTAACCCCTATGATCATGTTATGAAAAAATTTGGCTTGAGGGGCAGTTGATGTGAACATACTATTTCCATTCTCAGGATCCTGATTCTGGCTGGTGTGACTGGCGAATCAAGTTGTATTACAGTAAATAAAAAAATAAATAAATAAATAAAAAAAGTAGATAACAAAATGATACTTATTGTTATTATTCTTGCACTGAGTTATGGACTACCTAGAAAAATGATATGAAGTCTGTGCAATGAAAACAGTCTATTATCATCTAGATAAATGAAATCAAATGACAAATATGGACATTGAAAAGTGGGAAAAAAGCTAAAAACGCTTATGTTTAACAACAGAAAATTACATTGCAAAAGAGAGATATAGAGTCTTGTCACAAGCTGGCAGTGGCCGCCCACATAAGCCTAATGTCCATATTTTGGGCCATGTGATTGCTGTGAAGCAATAGAGAGTGCAGTTGATGGATAAAAAGATCTTGGTCCCAAAACATCTCTATACAAAAATAACCTTTTTGCTGTAAAGGACTGCAGCATACTCACCTTTAAACTATAAGACAGCAATAGGATTGTGGGTATTTTATCAGCAACAATGTTTTCCCCAAAGGCAAAGTCTTTTTAGGGAGTATCTTTTTGGGAGGAAGACAGAAATAAACAAGGGATAAATTGAGGAAACAGTTATGCCATAGTTGGAAAATGGCTCATGTTCAATAAAGGCCCTTATATTTTTCATCCCTTAAGCAAAGTTAATACAAGGACATATTGATATTTAGGAAGTATGCTTAAGGCTTAGATTTCTTTTACAGGTCTATTTCACATGACTGAAATGATTTCATGTCTGATACCTTTTTACCATGATTTTATTCATTCTTTTGCAGGATGTAGTATTACTGCTTTTGGAGCACGGAGCTAGTGTATCAACCATCAATGGTGAGGGACTGCGTCCATCAGATCTTCCTCGTGATGCCCAAGTAAATATATTTTTGATTGTTTTCAATTGTTTTCACAAAATATTTGTCAATTTTGTGTAGTCATGAATGGTGTAAGTTGTAAGCAGTATTTTTATTAGCTCTATCCTCATTGTTCATTTTGGCATGAGAAGTGTTTGCATTTGAACATAATTGTTTCTTCTTTTAATTTCATAGAATAAGAATACAACTGGAAGACTTTTCAGAGTATATTAGAGAGAGAAGATGGAGAGAGAGAGAGACAGAGAGACAGGGAGGATGGAGAGAGAGAGACAGAGAGAGGGTGGAGAGAGAGAGAGAGAGAGAGAGAGAGGGTGGAGGAGAGAGAGAGAGAGAGGGTGGAGGAGAGAGAGAGAGAGAGAGGGGATGAGAGAGGGGAGAGAAGAGGAGGAGAGAGGGAGGAGAGAGAGAGAGAGAGAGAGAGGATGGAGAGAGAGAGAGAGGGGGAGAGAGGAGGGAGGAGAGAGAGAGAGAGAGAGAGGATGGAGGAGAGAGAGAGAGAGAAAGAGGATGGAGAGAGAGAGAGAAGAGAGGATGGAGAGAGAGAGAGAGAGAGAGAGAGAGAGAGAGAGAGAGAGAGAGAGAGAGAGAGAGAGAGAGAGAGAGAGAGAGAGAGAGAGAGAGAGAGAGAGAGAGAGAGAGGTAGGATGGAGAGAGAGAGAGAGATACAGAGAGGATGGAGAGAGAGAGAGAGAGAGAGAGAGAGAGAGAGAGAGAGAGAGAGAGAGGAGAGAGAGGAGAGAGAGAGAGAGAAGAGAGGAGAGAGAGAGAGAGAGAGAGAGAGAGAGAGAGAGAGAGAGGATGGAGAGAGAGAGAGACAGAGAGGATGGAGAGAGACAGAGACAGAGAGGATGGAGAGACAGAGACAGAGACAGAGAGAGACAGAGAGAGGATGGAGAGAGAGAGACAGAGAGAGGATGGAGAGAGAGAGAGAGGGGAGGATGGAGAGAGAGAGAGAGGGAGGATGGAGAGAGAGAGAGAGAGAGAGAGAGAGAGAGAGATACAGAGAAACAGAGATGATGGAGAGAGAGAGAGACAGAGAGGAGAGAGAGAGAGAGAGAGAGAGAGAAAGGATGGAGAGAGAGAGAGAGAGAGAGAGGATGGAGAGAGAGAGAGAGAGAGAGAGAGAGAGAGAGAGAGAGAGAGGAGAGAGAGAGAGAGAGAGAGAGAGATATATTTTATATATATATTATATATATAATTAATATATATAATTATATATAATATAATATTATAAATATAAATATATATATATAATACATATATAATATATAATAATAGTATATATAAATATATATACATATATATATCATATATATATATACATATATAATATATATATACATATATATACATATATATATAATATATATATATATATATATATATATACTATATATATATATATATATATACATATATATGTACATATATATATATATATATATATATATATATATATATATATATATATATATATATTGAAGAGAGAGAAATTAATTGAATAAGAATTCCATATCTTTGGGGTAAAGCCTATATAAAGCATGGTGTCTGCAATGTGTTGCCATCGGTGACAAAGGAATATTACAACTCTCCCCAGACCCGCAGCACTCTCTATCACAGGGAAACCTGTATAGGGAGGCCCAGCAGACTGGGGTGACATTTAGGTGTCCTCTAGCTCCTCCTAATTTCCTTCAATTTCCTGTGGCCACCTGGACCTACATAAGTCTTCGAGACTTTTGTATTCGTCTGGTTGGTGCGCCTCTAACCTGCTATCCCTTTGTAGCAAGGATTGGCAGTAAGGGAGAGGCCCAACACAGAACTCCGATCCCTCAGTGCACTGCAGAACGCAACCAGGCTGACGCTGAGGGGGGTCGAGTGCAGGTACCTTGTAAATTTCCACTATCACCTCTAAATTTCGTACTTTCTCTCCTCTAAAAATCATTTTCCCCTCCTCTCCATCACCTCACTGATCACGCTCACCCATCTCACCCCTGGCGACCTTATGCAACCGAACCATGGCTAAAGTAAAGATTAATGTCAATGGCGGCCCGTCCCCGAGCCGCCGTAAATCCCTCGCCCAGGCACTCTTTGAGGCCGAAATCAGAGTACTTTGGTACTACCCTACCCATGAAGGGTATGTAGCTTTAATAGAAGACGACAAGCAGGCAGAGAATCTCTTCTCTCGCGACATCATGACTAAACTGGCGAATTTGGGATTCACAGGTTGTCAATGAGGAAAATGAAGACATCACCAATGAGATCAAGAATTCAGCTCCCCACGCAAAAGTGGAAAACATCCATGTCATGAAGACCATCTACATGATGAAAGTAAGATTTGCCGACCATGCCTCGGCAAATAAAATAAAGGAAGAGGGCATATATCTCTTCAAGCTATATGTGGCACCGTGGCAAATTGGATTTGAACGATTCACCCCCGTGAGACAGTGCATGAATTGTTATGCTTATGGACACCTGAAGTCCACCTGTAAAGAGGAAAAAAACGATGCTTCGAATGCGGATCCGGTACGCACACATACCGCACATGCACCAGCACATTAAAAAAATGCCTGAACTGTGGCGGGGCACAGCGCACCTTTGCCATCCGGAAAGATGCCATAAAACCTCCCAAGAAAAAGAGAAAGAGAGGGAGAAAGAGAAAGAGGCTGAACCGCTGAAAGTAGTAGCCCAGAAGACAGCACAAGCCACAGCGCAGGCAACCACAAACGCCTGGAAACCGCTTATCAAGCAGGTCCGCCAGGACATCAGGGAAAATAATGAAAGAAACAAGACGAAAGTAGAACCCACGGTGCACCTTGCCCTCCCGAACAACCTGTCTAAGGAAATTTTGGTAGTGTTGCTGCATGCACACCTACAAAATCTGATAAATCCTGAGCGAGGCTACAGGGAACACGCCAGGGAAGCATTGAGGAGAAATAACCTCCCAGAGTTCGACCTAGGGGAAGCTGGCTCCTGGGGGATCCTCAAGGTGGACCAACCCCCCCCCCTCCCCCAGCAACAAAAAAACAATCAGAAACAGCTTCCCATGTCCAAGCTCTGGACACGCAGATTGAGCAAATCTTCCCAATCACCCCCACAAACCCTGTAACCCCAGTCCCTGACAACTCCGTCAGATCTAAGCAACAGCAAACTACCCCTCAAGGGCCATCATCTCCCAGAAGGTATGCTCTGCCACCACCATTGAGAGATCTCCCAAAAGAGACCCCCAGCAGAACTGGCAACCCCAGTTTCGGCTGATCCATATGAACTTGATGAGAATGACATCTCCTTTGTGGGAGATGATGGCCGGGAGAGGCTAATGGACGGAACGGTGAAGGACCCCAAATTCTATGGAATTAGACTATTTGCCAGAAACCCCGATAAGTACGAGTACTCTAGCCGACACGAAATTGGCCAAGAAATCCAGAAAGCTAGGATTAAGGGGCTCTTCTCTAACGAAGAGCGATACAACATGGTCATAGCTGGCAAACTTCACGCACACCTAACACAGGGAAACATCTTAGTAACAAACACGATGATCGAAAGACACCACGACATCACAAAAATACGACATGGACACCTCGTTGTTCCAGACAAGCACACAACACGCAAACATGATAAATAACACATCACTACACTCACGCCTCACAGTCATCCACACAATGTATTACACTGGACAACACGAAAAAACGAACTCTCCAACGCATACAGAAAACATGACCCACATATCATCCTCATAAACAGCCATGGGCTCAATAACACTACTCCACTGAAGATCTACCCATACACAATCTATTCTTCCAACAAATCACAGGAAAGAAGCGACGGCGTAGCAATTGCGATCAAAAATAACATTTCCCACAAAATCATAAATAACTTCACCTCTGACCTCCTGGCAGTCGAAGTAAACACACCACAAGGACCCATCATACTGGCAACACTCTACATCCTTCCACGAAGACCATACATCCCAGAACCTGCCATCCTGCAGCTCCTGAGGCACAACAAACCAATATACATCATGGGAGACTTTAACGCAAACCACACACTCTCGGGATACAATCACACAAACGCAGTAGGCAGAGGCCTGGCCTCCTACATACAACAGGGAAGTCTCACACACCTCGGTCCACACACACACCTACATATATTGCATACAACACAGCAACAACTCCTGACATAGTACTTGCCAACCACAGAGCACACCTACACTACCACATATCAACAGACGACGTCACCTCCAGTGATCACCTCCCTGTCATATTAACACTCTCAACAAACCCCATCATGATCACAACGCAAGCCCGAGAATCCTTCAAACATGCAAACTGGGAGGAATTTAAACAAGCACTTGAAAACACACAAATAATCGAGCTCGAGGGCCAGCCCACACACATGATAAACAACCACCTTGAACAGTGGTACACAGACACAGACGGCCAGACTGGCCAACATACCCAGAACAACACACAAAACCATCCCCCATTACCGAGAAACATATCGTCTGAAATTGCTAAAAATACAATTCAGGCATTTACACCAGCTAACAACAACACGGGGCTGGGACGCACAACTACGCACACGATACAGAGAACTCAAAACACAACTAACACACAAGGTTAAAGTAATGAACAAACAACATTGGGAAACCCTTGCACAAAAACTGTCAGAACACACGAGACCCCAAGATGTTCTGGAGTTCTTTCAAGAAACTCATGGGGACAGACAGACAGACAGCCACATACATATACAACACATACAGACAGAAGTTGACTCGGTGGAGGAGATGGAGCTTCTCCACAGGGAATTCTGGCAACAGAATTTCCAAATCTCCCCACCGAGAATGCCCGGGTTGACCACACCACAGAGACCGAGGTCATACACTTTCTACAGCAACACAGAAACCCAACTCTCCCAGAAAACATCACTCTAAACAATCTCACAGAGGATAGTCCCCTCTCCACACCCATCACCCCAGAAGAAATTGTTAACACTATCAAAAACACCAAAAACACAACACCAGCAGCAAGCAACATAAACAAAACAATCATCGAACATCTGCCACAATGATCCGCAGGCCACGCCATATCTTCAACGCATCATTGGCTACAGGATACTTCCCTGACAGATTCAAACACGCCACCATCACCCTCATACCAAAAGCAGGGAAGTCAGAACATGAGGTGGAGAACTAGCGCCCCATCTCACTGCTGGAAGTTCCCGGGAAACTGCTAGAGAGGCTAATATCACGCAGACTCACTACATACTTTGAAAACAACAACATACACAACAGTAGGCAATACGGCTTTCGCCCACACAGGGGGACCGAGAAAGTTATCGCTTTCGGTCTCGCTAACAAGCACCAGATCAACATCATACTGCGAGACGTCAGCAAGACCTTTGATAAGGTCTGGCATGACGGCCTCAAGTACAAATTAACACAGCTACAACTCCCGACACATCTCACGCGCCTTCTCTGCAGCTTCCTGGACCACAGGACTGCCACAATACGCCTGGGAACCCACCTGGGCACCCCTCTCCACCTCAGAAGTGGAGTCCCACAGGGAAGCGTTTTATCGCCAACCCTGTATAACCTGTTCACAGCCAATCTGCCTCCACCTACACCTCACAGCAACTTTATTTCTTATGCAGACAATATCACACAGATAATCTCACACCCCTCTAAGTTACAACGCTTCTTGAAACTAACAACAGAAAGAGCTATTCAGAACATCAACACATTTGAGCACCACTGGAAAATACAGGCAAACCAACAAATTTAAACTCATCCACATCGCACGCAGAAACTCGCAACCCATCACAATCAACAACACTAACATCCCATACACAAACAGAAGCAACATTCTTGGATTCCATTTCACAACCGCCGGATTCACCACACACATCAAACAAAAAAAATCGCCCAAGCACAAACAATACTCACCAAACTCAGACGCTTCTCATGCTGCACACCGCGAACAAAACTCAAAACAACTGTCAGACCAATCCTTGAATACACAGCTATCCCACTGGTTGCAATATCAGACTCACAAAAATACAAAATGCAAGCAGTACAGAACAAAGCACTACTCTGGGTACATGGCGCAACATTTATAGACCGAATTCCTTCAGACACTTTACACAGAACATACAGCATTGAGCCACTAAACACACGCATACACACACGAGCTAAAAACACCTGGGCCCGACTGCGCGAACAAGAAGACGAGCACTACAAAAACATCATACACAAACACACACACAAACCACACCTGGTGGCCCAGAACACTCACACTCACCGAAAACATAACACCCCCACCCATATACGTACAACCTCACGACCCCAGCTATGACCATGACTAATCTTAAGGACTAATTTTAAGGAATTAATATAAGGCTAATGTTAAAAATAAATAAACAAATAAATAAAACCAGAAGTCACCCTCAGAATACCCAAAGGATTGGCTGATCCGTACTGCACAGCAACGGCAATTTCAATTGCAAGGCGAGCGACCATCGGCTCTGCCAGCTGACATGCGTGCGGCGCGGGTCAACCAATCACGGGGGAGAGAGGGCTGGCCACCTTGGCGTCGCTCAAAGGTATAGATTCGGCAGCGCTGTTACCACGGCTCGTCACTTTGCCCGCCTCGGCCCGCCTAATGATCGTGGGATCAGCGCTGCCGAACTATAAACGGAGTGGCGCCAAGGACTGAAGATCTTACAAACTTGCTACGGACTCTTACTCGATTGCCTTTCATTATGCAAGTACACTCGTGCAATTGCATAAGGCAGACACGCGAGTCAGAGGACGAGTAGGATGGAAATGTTTTACGGAAAAGGGGAAAAAAAACATAGCCTATACTCTTTATGTCTCATTTTTACCGTTTATTTCGTTTAATTCAATGTTTACCACGTTCCCTACTGTTCAACCAGTGTTGGACTTACTAAATTATTTACTCTTTTTATGCTTTGTTGTTTCATCATGCTTTTTTTTAATTACTCTTTGTTCTATATTTTGTTTTCTTCGATCTTTGATTATTAATATTATCAACATCTGTTGATCATATGCTCCCTTTACCCACATCACCCATCCACATCTCATCTCACCGTCACCCCCTGTCCCTATCTAGATTTTTTCCCCTTCATCATCCATCCCCCTATGTTTTATGTAATGTCCATCTCTCGTTCTGCCACTGGAACTCCCCAACCTCATTTTTTTTATCCTTGACTTCTCTTGTTTATAGCAACGTAAAACAAAATACAAAACTAAATGAAAAAAAAAAATAAATAAAATAATTAAAATATAAAATAAAAAAATAAAACAAAAACGAAGTTAATTTGTTCTGTTCCTTTTAGTATAAGTCAATATTTGTTCCTATTATTCTAAAACCATTAATTAACTATAAATAATAAATATGTTCAGTTATATCTTTTCTATTAGTTCCTTTCCTTTAGCCATATAAAACTATAAACCAATAAAAAATCATAAATCATTCAATCAAAAAAAAAATAATAATAATAATGATATTAAAATAAATATATATAATATATATATATATATATATATATATATATATATATATATATATTAAAAAAAAAGAAAGGTGTTTACTTTAATGACATTAATTAAAATAATAACATTCCTTTGATTGCCAGCACTTCAGTAAAATAACAAAATAACAAGTAACTGCTCACCCCCTTCCCGCGAAACTCCAGACATGAACGAAAGATATTATCCTATATTATGCAAGGGGTTTCGCCCCCCCTCTTTTATCCTCTAACTTCCTTCGGTTTCTCCACTTTGCCTTCCCTCCCCCCCCTTGATGTCTTCATCACTTTACTCCTTTTTATTGTATTATTGTATTGTATTGTGTTGCCATTATTTGCAACTGGAGACACTACCATCAGTACATATTCACCAAACCTTAAACTAAAGAAGCATAAACTCTAGCATTACTGAGGACAAGATATCGAACTTCGAGAGGACGTCGTAAAAGAGATTTGGGTTCAGTTATTAGTCATAGGGATAGAACAGTAAAATACGCAATCTTAGAGTGAATTCCGAGGAGAGTGGGCAGGTAGGTAAATAAGAGGATAGTCAGGTGATCGAAATGTACGTGTGAACGAGCGACAGATTAGCACGGCAAGTATGAAGAAACAGTGATATAAAGAACGATATAGTGTATACACAGAATATAACAATACGCAAGAAGTAATGAAGTGATTACTAATAGGAATAACATATAAGAGAAAAAAATAGATAATTTCATTAATTCGACACAAATAAACATGAATAATATGATGAGAGCAGCCAAACATAACAATAATTAATTCAACTCGAAGGTACTCATTTGTTCTGAGAGAAATGATATATGCTAGATTGTGCGATCTGAGGATAAAAATGATAATACACAGAAAAATACTAACACAATACATGAATTACGGGATGGTTAGGGCTGGGGAATGAGGTGTGAAGTGTCACTTAGGTTTGATCTCAGTGTGTGATTGTGTTAAAAAAAAATAATGGTTGACAGGGAGAAGTTATGTAGTATAGAGTTAGTAGTGTGCGTTCGTTGAGTGGCGTGTACTTGAATTTGAAAGAAGGCAACTTGTATGCAAGGTGTGGGTGGGTATAGGGAGGGCAATAGTTACTCTGGCACTAATAGGTACACTTACTTTTAATAGTAACGAGGAAGATTGTTGGTGCTGGATAGAACTGCGACATCCTGGCTGTGTTGACGAGGGTTCGCGAAGAATTAGCAAGGCAGGTGAGCCGGATTGGCGAGTGTGGCGTAGAGTGCGAGGATGCATCTTCAGCGACTTCGTCAGGAGGGTAGCACAGGCGTGAGTGGTCAGCACGAAGTAGTAGGACAGACATGGTGCGGGTAGGCGTGATCGAAGAGCACTTGGTAGCGATGGCTTGGCTTTAAAAGAGGCGGGGAGGCACTTCGCGTGGATCGGCAACGGGCGTCGGCGATGAGCGAGGTGGTAGGCGTATATGCGTCGGCGTTGTGAGGTTCTTGAACACCGCTGCGAGAGACCACCGCAAGCCACCAGATGTAAGCGAGAGGCCACCGCAAGCCACCAGATGTAAGCGACACGTGAGTTGGGAGCACCGCTGTCGCCAGATGTAAGCGAGTGGCCACCGCAAGCCACCAGAATATGAGTGACATGAGAGATTGGGTGGTTGTGTATCCGAACGACCAGTTGGCGTGGGATGCCCGCCCAGGGATATGGTGAGCATCGGGCTGTCGGAAGAGCTACCTGCCGAAGTCGCACCGGAGGAGCCTCCTGCCCAGGACGCGCCGGAAGAGCCGCTTGCCCAGGACGCGCCGGATGAGTCGTCGCCTGCCCAGGACGCGCAGGAGGAGCAACTGGTGGGTGCTGGATATGCACCCGAACGACCAGTTGGCGTGGGATGCCCGCCCGAGGAATTGATGGGTAACGTACTGCCGGAGGAGGTGCTCGCCGAGGATACCATGTAGGAGCTGCCTGCCCAGGAAGGACCGGAGGAACTACCTGCCAAGGATACCCTGGAGGAGCTGCCTGCCCAGGAAGGATCGGAGGATCTACCTGCCGAGGACGCGCAGAAGCAACTGGTGGGTGCTGGACGTGCGCCCGAACGACCAGTTGGCGTGGGATGCCCGCCCAAGGGGGGGGAAGGCCGGCCCCGGCCGTGGAGCTGCCTGCCGAGGACATGCCAGAGGAGCTGCCTGCCGAGGAGACACCGGAGGACATGCCGGAGGAGCTGCCTGCCGAGGAGACCCCGGAGAAGCTACCGGGAGTAGAGGGACTAGTGGAGGAGCAACGGTACGCCAAGTCCGACAGAAGGCAGGACCGTGATCGCCGAGAGAGTGCGGGTGACGGAAGGGCAGGTCCTGGGGCCACATCACCGCTGGATGTAGGGCCTCGGTGGAGGCATCTTGCAGTTGTGGCTCTCTCAAAATAATCTCCATTTCTTGGAAGATTATTTTGAAGAAAGAAGGGAGATATGTCACAATTGCGAGATTACTCTGGACCTTCGCCGATGTTTACCTCACTCTGTGAGACGGGATTAGGTCCTTCCCGATAGGTTCGTACGCCTCGTGGGGAACGAGGGTATCGGGCCTATACATCGGCGCTGCGCATAAAAGTTGTCCAGTGACTTTTGACTTGTGCCCCCACGCTCCTGATTGTACATATTTGGTTAAGTGTATATATTGTAGTGTAATTTTGTGCCCTTAGCAGTATGCCTTTTCGTATATTTCCTCTGTTGTGTTTCCGTTGACCCTGACCGCTCTGATTCCTTCGTCTTTTTTATAAGTCGAACCTTGACAATATATATATATTATATATATATATATATATTATATAAATATAATATATATATACATATGTATGTTATGTATAAATATATATATATATATATATATATATATATATATATATGTATATATATATATATATATATATATATATATATATATATATGTATATCTATCTATATATATATATATTATATATATGTTATATATATATATATTATATATATATATTTTTTTTTTTTTTTTTTTTTTTTTCTTTTCTTTTTTAACGGTAGGTTCATGTTTGAGCCGCTGTGGTCACAGCATGATACTTAATTGCAGTTTTCATGTGATGCTCTTGGAGTGAGTACGTGGTAGGGTCCCCAGTTCCTTTCCACGGAGAGTGCCGGTGTTACCATTTTTAGGTAATCATTCTCTCTATCCGGGCTTGGGACCAGCACTGACTTGGGCTGGCTTGCCCATTCAGTGGCTAGGTAGGCAATCGAGGTGAAGTTCCTTGCCCAAGGGAACAACGCGCCGGCCGGTGACTCGAACCCTCGAACTCAGATTGGCGTCGTGACAGTCTTGAGTCTGATGCTCTAACCACTCGGCCACCGCGGCCATACATATATATACATATATGTATATATGTATACATATATATGTGTATATATATACATATGTATATATATGTATATATATATTATATATATATATATATATATATATATATATATATAAATTATATATAAATATATGTATATATTTATACATAACATGCACATGTATCTGCATATATATATATACATATATATATGCATGAATGTATATATGGATATTTGTATATGTGTACACACACACACACACACACACACACACACACACACACACACACACACACACACACACACATATATATATATATATATATATATATATATATATATATATATATGTGTGTGTGTGTGTGTGTGTGTGTGTGTATACACATATACAAATATCCATATATACATTTATACATATATATGTGTATATATATGCAGATACATATGTATAAATATATACATATATTTTTATATAAATGTGTATATATATATTTATATATATACATATGTATGTTATGTATAAGTATATACATATATTTATATATAATTTGTATATGTATATGCATGTTAATATATATATATATATATATATATATATATATATGTATATTATATATATTATATATAAATATATTTACCATATATATACATATATATACATATATATATATATACACACATGACATATATATGCACACATGTCCAGAAAAATTTTTGATCTTGTTCTTGGATATGAAAATATGCATTCTTATTCTCTCCCTGTTCTTCATGTTACTGAAACATCATTTATTAGAATTTTTATATAGTATCTGATTCTTGGACAGGGTGTTTTGGAGCGTGGCGTTCTCACGTTCTTCAATAGCCGTGCAGATGCAAGTTCTTGTGTTCGCAGACGTGATTACAAATATCTTGATAATAGTAAAGTTGTACCAATGGTTGGAGGAGATGGTGCTATGTTCGTTTTACAATATAATGATGGTACATGTCATCGGCTAGCAGCAACTCCAGATCCTTTTCACCCAGCATCTGTGAACAGACAGGTATGTTACTCAAGTCTCAGATAAAAAAACATAGTGATAGCTAAACTTCCAGTATATAATTTTTGTCACCCTTTATATCATTGATATGTGTGATTATTCCATCATGTTTTTACTAAATGAGTCAGGAAACTTACAAATCAAAAGCTTTTATTGGCAGATAAATGCTAAATCATCTCAAGTAACAATTTACAACTGTATTCAGTATATGAGAACTGCAAATGAGGAAGAAAAAGGCTTTGAAGTTTTGTTAGTTAAGAATCATTTTTACCAGACAAAAGCATAAAGAAAATAGCAATTTTATTTTTTCTGTTCTTCTAATTTTTCCTTCTGGTAACTGACCCTGCACATAGTGCAGTGTCAGGGACTTCCATTGTGATAGGGGTAAGGATTCCAAATGGTCAGTTTCAAAGTTTCGTCCATAATTGTTTTTTCTTGTTAATTGCAGAAATGGGTGACAGCCCTGAGTGAGCACATCAGGTTCTCAACTCACTATGTTCAACATGGTCTTGGAGTGGATGATGATGATGATGATGATGACATTGATAGAACCATAAAACCTCTAGGGTGTATGTCTGTAAGTATATCTGTCAAAGATGGTATTTTGTATAGAAGGAAAATTCATTTGTGAAAGTATTGTAATTTAAAGTATTGTATAGAATAGAAAGGGTTTACCCCTGTGTACTATACGTACCTGAGAATGACAGTTGTTGTATATTGTCTTATCGTGCTAAGATAACCAAGAAAATTAAGAATGGTTAGTAAAATGGTGTTGATCTTATAGAAACTCTAATGTTCTATTTGGTAATTATAGATTTACTATAACTATATCATAATATTTTCTTACATATTCATTCTGTGTTGGAAGGATGCTCTACAGACAGCATCAGCACAACAGCAGCTTCTAGAACAACAGGTGGAGGAAGTCATGGCGACCATGGCCTCACTGGACCTAGATCACTCGCAGCAGGGTGGTGTGCATGATGTCATTAGGGCAAGGCGGATTGGATGTCATTAGGGCAAGGCGGATTGGATGTCATTAGGGCAAGGCGGATTGGATGTCATTAGGGCAAGGCGGATTGGATGTCATTAGGGCAAGGCGGATTGGATGTCATTAGGGCAAGGCGGATTGGATGTCATTAGGGCAAGGCGGATTGGATGTCATTAGGGCAAGGCGGATTGGATGTCATTAGGGCAAGGCGGATTGGATGTCATTAGGGCAAGGCGGATTGGATGTCATTAGGGCAAGGCGGATTGGATGTCATTAGGGCAAGGCGGATTGGATGTCATTAGGGCAAGGCGGATTGGATGTCATTAGGGTAAGGCGGATTGGATGTCATTAGGGCAAGGCGGATTGGATGTCATTAGGGCAAGGCGGATTGGATGTCATTAGGGCAAGGCGGATTGGATGTCATTAGGGAAGGCGGATTGGATGTCATTAGCAGGCGATGGTTATAGGCAGGCGGATTGGATGTCATTAGGGTAAGGCGGATTGGATGTCATTAGGGCAAGGCAGATTGGATGTCATTAGGGCAAGGCGGATTGGATGTCATTAGGGCAAGGTGGATTGGATGTCATTAGGGCAAGGCGGATTGGATGTCATTAGGGTAAGGGGATTGGATGTCATTAGGGCAAGGCGGATTGGATGTCATTAGGGTAAGGCGGATGGGATGTTATAAGGGTAAGGCGGATTGGATATCATTAGGGTAAGGCGGATTGGATGTCATTAGGGCAAGGCGGATTGGATGTTATAAGGGTAAGGCGGATTGGATGTCATTAGGGTAATGCGGATTGGATGTCATTAGGGCAAGGCGGATTCGATGTTATAAGGGTAAGGCGGATTGGATGTCATTAGGGCAAGGCGGATTGGATGTTATAAAGGTAAGGCGGATTGGATGTCATTAGGGTAAGGCGGATTGGATGTCATTAGGGTAAGGCGGATTGGATGTCATTAGGGTAAGGCGGATTGGATGTCATTAGGGCAAGGCGGATTGGATGTCATTAGGGCAAGGCGGATTGGATGTTATAAGGGTAAGGCGGATTGGATGTCATTAGGGCAAGGCGGATTGGATGTCATTAGGGTAAGGCAGATTGGATGTTATAAGGGTAAGGCAGATTGGATGTTATAAGGGTAAGGCAGATTGGATGTTATAAGGGTAAGGCGGATTGGATGTTATAAGGGTAAGGCAGATTGGATGTTATAAGGGTAAGGCGGATTGGATGTCATTAGGGTAAGGCGGATTCGATGTTATAAGGGTAAGGCAGATTGGATGTTATTAGGGTAAGGCGGATTGGATGTCATTAGGGTAAGGCGGATTGGATGTCATTAGGGTAAGGCGGATTGGATGTTCAAACTATAAACTGTGATGCTATTTTGATTTTTAGATTTCATAAATATATAGAGGATTACAGACTGAAGGTGATATATTGATCTTACAGGTTTTATGCTAAGGTCTGATGTTCTGCAGCAACTTAAACCCACAATCGCACCAGGGGTGGTATTCATGCAAGGTCTTTGACCATGAGATTTGTCAGTGACTAGAGAAAAATCTTTGGCTCTGCAGTTTCCTTATTGAATTGTCTTAGGAAAGTCTTTGATACTCAGTATATGCTGTTTTTATGTGTCTCAGTGCAATATTTTTTTTTTTTTTATTAATTTCAAATGAAGTTATATAAATAGAAACACAATTAAAACAAATTTTAAAAAATCATCCCATTGTTTTTTTGTGAGCAACTGCATGTAAAGTCTTTTTTTTTTTTCTTCTTTTTTTTTTTTTTTTCTTTTTAGTTTTAGTGAACTACTACTGCTAGTTATAGTAATACTAGTAATAATCGCAGCATAAGTAAAGCTATCATGATAATTATCAAATAAGAAATAATTGATAATAATGATGATCATCATGATCACAATCATCATCATCAGTCATCAACATCAATCATCATCACCATCATCATCAGTCATCATTAATCATTAAACATCATCATTAATCATCATCAATGAAGCATCATCATCAAACATCATCATAATTAATTATCATCCATCATCATCATTAATCATCATCAAGCATCATCATTAATCATTATCATCATTATCATCATCAGTGATCATTAATCTTCCAAATACCAGCATCCCTTGCCGTTTCTTTGTAATACTACGAGCATATGTATTTTCA
>NC_051421.1:34788458-34790958 GCF_015228065.2 Penaeus monodon | reverse complement strand
GATGGTAGTGATGAAACTGTCACAAGTGACTCTCACCATGGCTCTGAAGTTGAAGAAAAGTAAGTAACCATGTATAGCACTTCTAATAAAATTGTTTGATATGTAGATGAGCATGTAATGTTGCCATTCATAAAGGTTACAGTGTTAATGTAATATTCAAATTTTTATCTTGCATCCTGTACATACCACCAGAATGTCTTTATATCAATATTTTTGTAAAATATAAGCTTTATATTTTTTGAATGTTGCCTCTTCACTGATGGGTCAATGTTTCTTTTATGATTTGTAAAAGGGTAAACTTTTGTGTTGATTTTTATATATGTTAATTGGCATTTTGATTTAAATTGGGGTAAGAATATTTTTTAAAAAATTTTTCTGTTTGATTGACTTTATAAAAAATTGCATGTAGCCTTTCACGAGAATATAGCATTGTATATTATTTTTGAAATTTTTTTACGATACTAAATTCATAAGTATTTTTTTTTTGGAAAATTCTTTTTTTACATTTTTTTTCTCGTAATTTAAAATATATAATATTATAATATATATATATATATATATAATATATATATATATTATATATATTAATTTTTAAAAGTATATATATATACACACATATTATATATGGTAAAAAACATAAGATATATTATTATATTTAGATATAGATATATATATATATAAAAATTTTTAAATACACATGCACAAAACGATGCGCACAACAAAAACACACACCCCCCACACACACACACACACAAAAACCACACCACACAACACCCCACCACAAACCACCCACCACCCACCACACACACCACCACACACCCACCACCACACACACACAAAAAAAAAAAAAGATTTAAGAAAAAAAAGCAAAGTGGGGAAAAAAAAAAAAATAATATATTTATTTATATTTTAATATTTAATTATATTATATATTATTTTATATATATTATATTTTTTTATATATATATATATAATATATTATATATATATATATATATTAAAAATATATTTTTTATATATATAATTTTTTTATATATAAAAATTATATTATAATTTTATATATATATTTATTAAAAAATTTTTATATTATATAAAAATATAAAATATTTTAATATATATATATATTTATATATTTTAGGGTTTTTTTTTTTTTTTTTTTTTTTTTTTTTGTGTGTGTGTGGTTTTTTTATATAAAAAAAATAAAATATATATATAAAATTTTATATTTTATATATATATATTAATATATATATAATTATAATTTTTATTTTTTTATATATTTATATATTATATATATATTTTATAAAATTTAATATATATTTTGTGTGTGTTTGGGGGGGTTTTATTTTTTTTTTTTTTTTTTTTTTTTTGGTGTGTGGTGTGGGGTATATATTATAATATAATATTTATTTAATTAAAATATATATTATATTATATTTTTAATAAATCTATATATTTATATATATTAATATTATAATATATTATAATTAAAATATTATTATATAAATTTTAGGGGTTTTTTTTTTTATTATAATTTATATATATATATATATATTATTATATATATTATATCTGTAATTATATGTATATCTACATATAAGTATACACACACACAACACACAACACACACACACACACACCACACACACCACACACACACACACACCCCAAACTATATATATATATATATAATAATTATATATATATATATATATATATATTATATAATATATAACACACATATTTATATATATAGATATATTATATATATATATATATCTATATCTATAGATATATATAGATATATATATATATATAGTGTGTGTGTGGATATATATATCTATATATATATATATAATATATATAGATATAATATATATTTGTGTGTGTGTTGTGTGTGTGTGTGTGGTGTGTGTGGTGTGTGTGTGTGCGTGTGTAGCTAGAAATATTATATTACAGATATAGATTACATTATAGATGAGAGAGAGAGTGAGATATAGAGATATATATGATGTAGAGAGAGAGTATTATGTATATATATTATAGTATATAATATTTATATTAGTATATATAATATGAGAGAATAGAGAGAGATATAGAGAATAAGAAATAGTGCAGTATATAGATGATTATATAGTATATGAGAGATATATAGATAAGATTATATATATATAATATATGATAGATATAGATTATATATATATAGTAGAGATATGTAATGAGAGATATAGAGAGTATATTATAGAGAGATTAAGAGAGAGATAGATGATATAGAGAGTAGGAAGAGAAGTATATGTAGGCTAAGTAGACATATAGGAGCAGATATATAATAATATATATAATAGATATATAGAGATAGAGATATAGAGATAGATAGAGAGAGAGAGTGAGTTAGTAGATATATGAGATAGAGATATATAGAGAGATATAGATAGATATATGATTCTATATATAGATATATTAATATCTATATATTGAGGTGGTGTAGAGATCAGACACA
>NC_051421.1:34772128-34780858 GCF_015228065.2 Penaeus monodon | reverse complement strand
TCGTTGGAGTGCGTGTACTTGAATTTGAAAGAAGGAACTTGTAGCAAGGTGGGTGGGTATAGGGAGGGCAATAGTTACTCTGGCACTAATAGGTACACTACTTTTAATAGTAACGAGGAAGATGTTGGTGTGGATAGAACTGCGACATCTGGCTGTGTTGACGAGGGTTCGCGAGAATAGCAAGGCAGGTGAGCCGGATTGGCGAGTGTGGCGTTAGAGTGCGAGGATGCATCTTCAGCGACTTCGTCAGGAGGGTAGCACAGGTGTGAGTGGTCAGCACGAAGTAGTAGGACAGACATGGTGCGGGTAGGCGTGATCGAAGAGCACTTGGTAGCGATGGCTTGGCTTTAAAAGAGGCGGGGAGGCACTTCGCGTGGATCGGCAACGGGCGGTCGGCGATGAGCGAGGTGGTAGGCGTATATGCGTCGGCGTTGTGAGGTTCTTGAACACCGCTGCGAGAGACCACCGCAAGCCACCAGATGTAAGCGAGAGGCCACCGCAAGCCACCAGATGTAAGCGACACGTGAGTTGGGAGCACCGCTGTCGCCAGATGTAAGCGAGTGGCCACCGCAAGCACCAGAATATGAGTGACATGGAGATGGGTGGTTGTGATCCGAACGACCAGTTGGCGTGGGATGCCCGCCCAGGGATATGGTGAGCATCGGGCTGTCGGAACGAGCTACCTCGCCGAAGTCGCACCCGGAGGAGCCTCCTGCCAGGACGCGCCGGAGAGAGCCGCTTGCCCAGGACGCGCCGGAGAGTCGCCCGCCTGCCCAGGACGCGCAGGAGGAGCAACTGGTGAGTGCTGGATATGCACCCGAACGACCAGTTGGCGTGGGATGCCCGCCCGAGGAATTGATGGGTAACGTACTGCCGGAGGAGGTGCTCGCCGAGGATACCATGTAGGAGCTGCCTGCCCAGGAAGGACCGGAGGTACTACCTGCCAAGGATACCCTGGAGGAGCTACCTGCCAGGAAGGATCGGAGATCTACCTACCGAGGACGCGCAGAAGCAGCTGGTGGGTTACTGGACGTGCGCCGAACGACCAGTTGGCGTGGGATGCCCGCCCAAGGGACTGGTGGGCAACGGACTGCCGGAGCTGCCTGCCGAGGACATGCCAGAGGAGCTGCCTGCCGAGGAGACACCGGAGGACATGCCGGAGGAGCTGCCTGCCGAGGAGACCCCGGAGAAGCTACCGGGAGTAGAGGGACTAGTGGAGGAGCAACGGTACCCAAGTCCGACAGAAGGAGGACCGTGATCGCCGAGAGAGTGCGGGTGACGGAAGGGCAGGTCCTGGGGCCACATCACCGCTGGATGTAGGGCCTCGGTGGAGGCATCTTGCAGTTGTGGCTCTCTCAAAATAATCTCCATTTCTTGGAAGATTATTTTGAAGAAAGAAGGGAGATATGTCACAATTGCGAGATTACTCTGGACCTTCGCCGATGTTTACCTCACTCTGTGAGACGGGATTAGGTCCTTCCCGATAGGTTCGTACGCCTCGTGGGGAACGAGGGTATCGGGCCTATACATCGGCGCTGCGCATAAAAGTTGTCCAGTGACTTTTGACTTGTGCCCCCACGCTCCTGATTGTACATATTTGGTTAAGTGTATATATTGTAGTGTAATTTTGTGCCCTTAGCAGTATGCCTTTTCGTATATTTCCTCTGTTGTGTTTCCGTTGACCCTGACCGCTCTGATTCCTTCGTCTTTTTTATAAGTCGAACCTTGAACATATATATATATATATATATTTATATATATATATATATATATATATATATATATATATATATATATATATATATGTATACACATATACAAATATCCATATATACATATAGACATATACATGTGTATATATATATGCAGATACATATGTATAAATATACATATATATATTATTATATAAATATGTATATATATATATATATATATATATATATATATATATATATATATATATATATAATGTATATATATATATATTTTTTTTTTTTTTTTTTTTTTTTTTTTTTTTTTTAGGTTCATTTTTGACCCGCTGGGTCACAGCTGATATTTAATTGCGTTTTATGTGAGCTCTTGGAGTGAGTACGTGGAGGGTCCCCCCGTTTTCCTTTTCCCCGGAGAGGCCGGTTTTTTACCATTTTAGGTAAATTTTCTTATCCGGGCTTGGGACCCGCACGACTTGGGGGCTTGCCCCTTTTAGTGGCTAGTAGGCCAAGGGGGTGAAGTTTTCCCTTTCCCCAAGGGAACAACGCGCCCGGCCGGTGACTCAACCCTCGAACTCAGATTGGGTGTGACGTTGATCTTAGGGTTCTAACCCTCGGCCACCGCGGCCATAATATATATCATATATGTTTAGGGATAATAATATGTTTATATATACATATGTTATATATTATATATGTTATATTATATATTATATATATATATATATTAATAAATTTTATATAATATGATATATATAAGTATAATAAAAATATATGATAAGTTATATAATTAAAATTTTAAAATTTATATATATTATTTTATAATAATATAGTATATATTATATATGAATATATGTTTTTATATTTAGTATACCCTTATATATATATAATATATATATATATATATATATATATATAAATATATAAAAAATTTTATATAAATATAGTATTATTATACATAAAATACAGTATCTGCATATATTATAACAATATATATGCTGAATGATAATGGATATTGTATATGTGTACAACACAACACACACACACACACACCACACACACACCAAAAACAAAACCCACCATATAATATATATAAAAATATATAAATATAATATATATATTTGGGTGGTGTGTTGTGGTGTGTGGTATAAACATATAAAATATCCATATATATTTTTTACATAATATGTGTATATTATGCAGATACCTTGTATAAAATATACATATATTTTTTTTAAAAGTGTATATTATATTTATATATAAAAAGTTGTTATTATAAGATAAACAAATTTTTATATAATTTGTAATGTTTTGCTGTTATATATAAATATATACATATATTGATATATAATACGAAATATGTATATTATATATATATATATATATATATTTATATATATATATTTATAACTTATATATATATATATATATATATATATATATATTTTAAATATATATGTATATATATATTTTTATGTATTTTAATATATATATTTTATATATTTTATATATATATATATATTATATATATATATTAAAATAAATATATTTACCATATATATACATATATAACATAATATATATATTCACACATGACATATATATGCACAACATATCCAAAAAAAATTTTTGATCTTGTTCTTGGATATGAAAATATGCATTCTAATTCCCCCCTGTTCTTCTGTTACTGAAACATCATTTATTAGAATTTTATATAGTATCTGATTCTTGGACAGGGTGTTTTGGAGCGTGGCGTTCCACTTTTCTTCAATAAGCCGTGCAGATGCAAGTTCTTTTTGTTCGCAGACGTGATTACAAATATCTTGATAATAGTAAAGTTGTAACCAATGGTTGGAGGAGATGGTGCTATGTTCGTTTTACAATATAAAGATGGTACATGTCATCGGCTAGCAGCAACTCCCGATCCTTTTCACCCAGCATCTGTGAACAGACAGGTATGTTACCAAGTCTCAGATAAAAAAACATAGTGATAGCTAAACTTCCAGTATATAATTTTTGTCACCCCTTTTTTATCATTTATATGTTGATTATTCCATCATGTTTTTACTAAATGAGTCAGGAAACTTACAAATCAAAAGCTTTTATTGGGAGATAAATGCTAAATCATCTCAAGTAACAATTACAAAATGTATTCAGTATATGAGAACTGCAAATGAGGAAGAAAAAGGCTTTGAAGTTTTTTTAGTTAAGAATCATTTTTACCCCGACAAAAGCATAAAGAAAATAGCAATTTTATTTTTCTTTTCTTTCTAATTTTTTCCTTCTGGTAACGACCCCGCACATAGTGCGTGTCAGGGACTTCCATTGTGATAGGGGTAAGGATTCCAAATGGTCCAGTTTCAAAGTTTCGTCCATAATTGTTTTTTCTTGTTAATTTCAGAAATGGGTTGACAGCCCTGAGTGAGCACATCAGGTTTTCAACTCACTATGTTCAACATGGTCTTGGAGTGGATGATGATGATGATGATGATGGGCATTGATAGAACCATAAAACCTCTAGGGTGATGTCTGTAAGTATATCTGTCAAAGATGGTATTTTGTATGAAGGAAAATTCATTTGTGAAAGTATTGTAATTTAAAGTATTGTATGAATAGAAAAGGGTTTACCTGTACTATACGTACCTGAGAATGACAGTGTTGTATATTGTCTTATCGTGCTAAGAAAACCCAAAGAAAATTAAGAAGGTTAGTAAAATGGGTTGAATCTTAAGAAACTCTAATGTTCTATTTGGTAATTATAGATTTACTAAACTATATCATAATATTTTCTTACATATTCATTCTGTGTTGGAAGGATGCTCTACAGACAGCATCAGCACAACAGCAGCTTCTAGAACAACAGGGGAGGAAGTCAGGCGACCATGGGCCCCATGGACCTAGATCACTCGCAGCAGGTGGTGTGCATGATGTTATAAGGGCAAGGCGGATTGGATGTCATTAGGGCAAGGCGGATTGGATGTCATTAGGGCAAGGGGGATTGGATGTCATTAGGGCAAGGCGGATTGGATGTCATTAGGGCAAGGCGGATTTGGGTGTCATTAGGGCAAGGCGGATTGGATGTCATTTGGGCAAGGGGGATTGGATTCATTAGGGCAAGGCGGATTGGATGTCATTAGGGCAAGGCGGATGGATGTCATTAGGGCAAGGCGGATTGGATGTCATTGGGGCAAGGGGGATTGGATTCATTAGGGGAAGGCGGATTGGATGTCATAGGGCAATTGGATTCATTAGGGGAAGGCGGATGGGGTTGTATGGGGCATTGGGCAAGGGCGGAGGATTGGATGTCATTGGGGGGGGAGGGTTTGGGGGGGGGTTTGGGGGGTTTGGGTTTAGGGGGGGTTTAATTTTAGGGAAGGGGATTTTTTTAGGGAAGGGGATTAAAAAGGCGGAGGGGTTTTAGGGAAGGGGTTGGTTTTATTAGGGAAGGGGGTTTGGATGTATAGGGAAGGCGGTTTGGGGTTCTTAGGGAAGGGGATTGGATGTATGGGAGGGGGATTGGGAAAGTTTTTGGGGAAGCGGATGGAGTTTAAGGGCAAGGGGATTGGTTTAGGGAAGGGGATGATGATTAGGGAAGCGGATGGATTTTAGGGAAGGGGATTGGAGGTAATAGGGTTAAATTGGATGTTATAAGGGAAGGCGGATTGGATGCTAAGGGAGGCAATTGGAGCATTAGGCAAGGGGATGGATTGTAAGGGTTAGGGTTGGATGTTTTTAAGGGTAAGGGGATTGGAGTTTAAGGGTCAGGGGTGGTATGTCTTTAGGGAAGGGGGTTTTTGGTAAGGGAGGGAAAAAATTTAAAGGGGGAGGGAGGGGAAAAGGGGGAGGGGGTTTTGGGTAAGATTGGATGTTAAAGGGAGGGGGGTTTATAAGGGAAGGAGGATTGGAAAGTGGGTAAGGGATGGTGGTATAAGGGAAGGGGGGATGCATTAAGTTAAGGGCGGGGATTGGATGTTATAAGGGGTAAGGGATTGGGAGGAGATGGGTTTAAGGAGGGGATTGGTTTTAAGGGAAAGGGTGGATGTATTAGGGGCATGGGAAAGGGATGCTAGGATTTGGGAAGGTGGAGGGGATTGGTTTATAAGGGTGGGGATGTTTTTAAGGGCAAGGCGGTTTGGATGTCATTAGGGTAAGGCGGATTGGATGTCATTAGGGAAGGCGGATTGGATGTCATTAGGGTAAGGCGGATTGGATGTCATTAGGGCAAGGCGGATTGGATGTCATTAGGGTAAGGCAGTTTGGATGTTATAAGGGTAAGGCAGATTGGATGTTATAAGGGTAAGGAAAGATTGGAGGTTATAAGGGTAAGGCGGATTGGATGTCATTAGGGTAAGCGGATTCGATGTTATAAGGGTAAGGCAGATTGGATGTTAAAAAGGGTAAGGCGGATGGATGTCATTAGGGTAAGGCGGATTGGGATGTCTTTAGGTAAAGGGGTTTGATGTTCAAACTAAAACTGTGATGCTATTGATTTAGATTTCATAAATATATGAGAGGATTAAAAGACTGAAGGTAAATATTGATCTTACAGGTTTTAGCTAAGGTCTGATGTTCTGCAGCAACTTAAAACCCACAATCGCACCAGGGGTGGTATTCATGCAAGGTCCTTTGACCATGAGATTTGTCAGTGACTAGAGAAAAATCTTTTGGCTCTGCAGTTTCCTTAATGAATTGTCTTAGGAAAGTCTTTGATACTCAGTATATGCTGTTTTTATGTGTCTCAGTGCAATATTTTTTTTTTTTATTTAAATTTTAAATGAAGTTATATAAATAGAAACAAATAAAACAAATTTTAAAAACTTCCCATTGTTTTTTTGTGAGCAAACTGCATGTAAGTCTTTTTTTTTTTTTTTCTTTTTTTTTTTTTTTTTTTTTAGTTTTAGTGAACTACTACTGCTAGTTATAGTAATACTAGTAATAATCGCAAACATAAGTAAAGCATCAAAGATAATTATCAAATAAGAAATAATTGATAATAATGATGATCAATCATGATCACAATCATCATCACAGTCATCAACATCAATCATCATCACCATCATCACAGTATCATTAATCATTTAAACATCATCATTAATCATCATCAATGAAGCATCATCATCAAACATCATCATAATTAATTATCATCCATCATCATCATTAATCATCATCAAGCATCATATAATCATTATATCATTATCATCATCAGTGATCATTAATCTTCCAAATACCAGCATCCCTTGCCGTTCTTTGTAATAAATACGAGCATATGTATTTTCAGTTTTCATTATATTCTAACGTCTCATTATAGGGCTATAGTTGAATAAAATAAACAGTGTTTTGGCATCATGGAGTTATTATATCATTATATTTATTATTATATAATATACATATATATTTAATATACTATATATATATTATATATATATATATATATATATTTTTTTATTTTTTTTTTTTTTTTTTTTTTTTTTTTTTTTGTTTTTTTTTTTTTGTTTTTTTTTTTTTTTTTTTTGCATATAAAAATGAGAAAGTGTTAAAAACTACTTTCATCACCTTCAGTGGCAGAAAAATAATATTTTGCCATGATGTAAAAAAAATTTCTAGGGAAAGGGTCCATAGCTTTCATTGGATTCTTAAAAAGGCTCTAAAAAAGTTAAAACCACTGCATTTAGGGGTCATCTAACTTTTCATCATTCTCATGAATGTTAAATGTATAAACCATATGCTAGGGGGAGGGGTTAAACTCTGTGTATGCTTTTTAGAAAAATCATGAAAATGACTATCCAGATCAAATTGGGAATCCTATGGCAGAGGTCGTTTTTATTTTTTTGCTCTGTACACTCTAGAAGGGGCGGGGGGATCTTGGAAAAAGAATACTTTTTTTACACTTGTGAAAAGGATAAAAAAATTGGATAACCCTTTAATTGGAGTGGAATATAGAGGGAAATGCAGGAAAGGGGAGGGGGAACAGAGTGGGAGAGAAGGGAAATAGGGAGAAGACAGAGAGAGTGGAGAAAATTCAAGGAGAATAGGGGGGACATAAAGGGAAAGGGGGGGAAAAATGGAGGGAGATTGAGAAAAAAGAAAGATTTGATTTGTAAAAGCAAATTATTATTCCGAGGTTTTCCTTTCTTTCTGGGACAGCACGAATATGATTCCAGCCCAACTCACTGCCTGTCTGTTATGAAGCAACAAGAAGAGGTAAATGGGGTCTTTGTAGTGTAATGATGAGTAATTATTTTTGAATGCACCATTGAATTTTTAATTTTTAGGATTAGCATACTGCATGTGGTAAGGAAATTTTTTTCATTTCTATTATTTTTTGTGTAAAAAGGTTCTATAATATTGTGGTTATCTATTTGTTAATTTTTTTTTATAACCCTTGAGTTTTTAGATAATTAGAAAAACATAGATTATCATGTGTCCAGAATTATATACTTGGTATTCTTTAAATAAACAGATATGCTTCAGTAGAAATACCTCGTCGATGTAGTGAGTAAGTAGTTGGGAAAAACAAGCATCCAAGCTCAGGATTCAAGATGTTATTAAGAAAACAGCTGTTTTAAAGCCATTGAAATGCAATAGTTCATCCCCAAGAAAATCATGACATTTATGACTGAAACAAAAGAAGACTTTCATGGACTGCAGTTCCATTAATATAGTTCGTCTAGTATTTCATTTTAAGTTTAGATGTTGTGTGTGTGAGTTCATGCATATGGAGCAAAGTGCGTTGCGAACGTGTGTGTGTGTGTGGGTGTGGGGTGGTGTGTGTGCATGCGTGTGCGTGTGTGCATGTGTGTGCGTGTGTGTGCATGTGTGTGTGGGGTGTTGTGTGTGTGTGGTGGTGTGTGGGGTGTGTGTGTGTGTGTGTGTGTGTGGTGTGTGTGTGTGTGTGTGGCAAATAAGGATACATACATATAGATGCCTTCATACATATTAATATATATACATAATACACATATACATATCTATATACATAAAAGTTCCCCCCCCCCCCCCACACACACACACACCCACACAC
>NC_051421.1:34767516-34770016 GCF_015228065.2 Penaeus monodon | reverse complement strand
AGCCTGCACCCTGATGCTTTGTTCAGTATGGCACTCAGTGCTCCCTTCTTAATGTGTTACACAAGTAAGGTCAGGAAGGCCAGGTAATTGACTCCCCCCTATGACCAAGTGCTTTTTGCAGCACCTAAACAAAAATGACAAAACACAGTGAATGTACCTGCTGGTAATGGGTTAATGCACAGTGTGTATAATTTTTTTAGTTGTGTGTCTGCAAATACTTTTTAGTTTTAATTCCTGCAATATTTTTTTTATGTACAGTGTAAAATTATGCAGAAACATAATAACATACATTAAAGATGGGATATTTTTTACCACTAAATAGAATTTCTAGCAATGTTGACCATGAAAATTCAACTGAATAAAATTTAATTTATAGTTTTCTTGTTTATATTTGTAATGGGTAATTCTGTATACTATATATATATATATATATATATATATATATATATTATATATATATTTTATATATATTAATTATATATATTATATATATTTATATATATATATAATATTATATATATATACTATATATTTATATATATTATATTTTATATATATATTATATATTATTTATATATATATTTATATATATATTTATATATATATATATATTATTTTAGATATTATATTTGCTTATATTTTTTTTTTTTTTTTTTTAAAATTTTTTTTTTTTTTTTTAATTTTTTTTTTTTTTTTTTTATTTTTCCTTTTATTTTTTTTTTAGTTTTTTTATTGTTTTTGTTTTATGTTATTTATGTTTTTTTATATTTATTATATATTTTTTTGTGTATTTTTTTTAGTTTTTTTTTTTTTTTTTTTTTTTTATTTTTTTTTTTTTTTATATTTATTTTTTTTTTTTTTTTTCCCCCCCCCCCTCGGTCCTTGCGGCGGGCGTTACCTCGCTATCGCGGGTTTGAAGCGACTGGGATTGAGGGGGCTCCCTTTCTAGAGGTGAAAGACCTGGTAGCGCACGATTATGTGGGTGGTTACACCTACTACGGGTGGGGCTGCCGATGGTCCCACCTCCAGGGTGTACCATACCATCTCCAGTCGACTTCAGCCCTGGGTATTGAGGTCCCCGGTTGATGATTTTGGCTTGAGACTAAACTGCTTTTGCTTCATGTTTTATTGCGATAGTTCTACCGATTATAAAATTGACGTAAAAAGGGCGTATAAGCAACTCGCATCTGTGGCAGACATTCCCCTGGCGAGAATTCGCTTTGTTCGGGGTGACTTCAATGCGTATCCGGCTGTGACCGAGGGGGCTATAATGTCTGTTGGCCCCCATGGCTCGGGAGCTGATCCCACCCGGAATAGCCCTCCTTCTCCGGGACTTTGCTGGGTCCCGAAAATGAGGTCTCTAGCTCCGGGTACCGTGCCCCCAAACCTCCTCGCTGGACTTGGTACAGCGTACGGCACAGTGGCCAAGGAGACGCCACTTTTTGTTAGCACGGGATGGAGGACCCTCCAAAACTACGGGTTTACCAGTGCCGAGTTCTGTGGCACGACCATAGGCTGGTTGGGGGCTCCCCCTGCGTGCCCACTTAAAAACTCCCCGTCCCCCATGGCCCCCCTAAGGTTTTTCACATGGACAACTGGGGGGAGGATGTCCCCGGGGGGTTCCCCAAAGATCCCCTGAGGGTTTCCAGAACCCAAAAACCTGACGGACCCAGTTGCTCTGTGGGAGTTTTTCAAGCGCGAAACACTCGAACAGCCAGGAGTCCTTTGGGCGTAGCCCGGGGGGCAGGCAGAATTTCATCCCCCTGGAGACATTAAGGCCCTAAAGCGTGCCCCGAAAGGCTCCTAAAGGGGAATCAATCTTGCGTCTTTCCCATGGTGCGTGGGCTCAGACCTGCCGAGAAGGGAAAGGGAACTTCATCAGGAACTTGCTGAGGAATCGAAGGGCCCTTTCTTGGTAAATGACCTTCACCCCTGCCTATCAAGCCTAAAAAACTGAACTCTAGCCTTCTCACGATGACTGCAGTCCGTCAGCGATGACGGACCCTCTCAGATCATTTTGGGGGTTTCGTGAACGTTGCTTTTTTCCCGGTAGACCCTCCAACATTGTTTGGATGCAAGGGATGTCTCAGTGCTTGTGCGGACCCCCCCATCAGCGAGGAACCTCCCACCCAAACAGGGTTGGCGGGGTTTCCAAGCTGAAGAGTGGGAAGCTGCAGGCATAGGTGATATCCCTGCTGAACTGCTAAAGGCCGGGGGTGAACCATGGCTCAGGCCTGCATACAGTCCTGCTGCCCTTTGGCAATCTGGTCCATTCCCCTGACCCTTTCTGAGGGGCGTGGTCTCCCTCTCTGGAAGGGGAAAAAAGGGGTCGTTGGGATTTTAGTAAATACCGGCATTACACTCTCAGCAACCCGGGAAAGGTTCTCGCCCACATTTTTCTGGGGAAAGGATCCGCAACCACCTACTGAGGCATCAGGACCGGAGCAGACTGGATTTACTCCTGCAAGTCCACAAAAGACCCTAACTAGCGCTTCGAGTA
>NC_051421.1:34755311-34762416 GCF_015228065.2 Penaeus monodon | reverse complement strand
ATATATACATACATAACATACAATTATGTATATATATAATGTTTTTTTTATAATTTATATGTATATATTATACACACACTATGTGTGTGTGTGTGTCTGTCTGTCTGTCTATTTACATTTTTCTTGACACTTTTCTTCCGTATACTTACACATTCCCTGTCTTGGCGCTGTATCCTGTGCGTTTTCTAAATCTATAGATACAAAAATGTTGCTTCCTCTGTTTTCCTTGTAATTCTCCAGCTTTTGCCTCAAAGCATAAATCCGAACTGTTGCTCACTGCTCTCCGCTTTATGTTTCAGCCTTTTTTCAGTTATTTTTTCCCCCAAATTATTATATGTGACAGAACCTCTTAAACATCAGCTTTTCCTCTATATTAGTATAAACGCACTCTCATACCCACCTCTCTTGAATGTTTTCACATTAAACCAGCGCTGGTTTAATGTGAAAACATTCAAGAGAGGTGGGTATGAGAGTGCGTTTATACTAATATAGAGGAAAAGCTGATGTTTAAGAGGTGCTGTCACATATAATAATTTGGGGAAAAAATAACTGAAAAAAGGCTGAAACATAAAGCGGAGAGCAGTGAGCAACAGTTCGGATTTATGCTTTGAGGCAAAAGCTGGAGAATTACAAGGAAAACAGAGGAAGCAACATTTCGTATCTATAGATTTAGAAAACGCACAGGATACAGCGCCAAGACAGGGAATGTGTAAGTATACGGAAGAAAAGTGTACAAGAAAAAATGTAAGATAGACAGACAGACAGACACACACACACACATATGTGTGTGTATAATATATACATATAAATTATAAAAAAAAACATTATATATATACATAATGTGTATGTGTATGTATGTATATATCTATCAATCTACATATATAAACATATATAAAAATATATAAACATATATATAAATGTGCATTATGTATATATATATACATACACACACACACACACACACACACACACACACACACACACACATATATATATATATATATATATATATATATATAAAATATATATATATATATATATATATATATATATATATATATACATATATGTGTATATATATATGTATATATATATATTATATATATATATTATATAAATATATATATATTATATATATATATACGCATATATACACACACATATATAACACACACACACAACATACTAATAAACCTATGTGTTTGTCCTTCACCGTTCGGAGTGACTGCCTTCCCGCGGAGAAGCGCGCCTTGGGAATCATGCTCTATTCCTCTCTATATTCCTCACTCTGTATTTCCCATCTTGGCGAAGTTCACAGGCGCGGTCGATCTTTGATACATTCACGGTATGAGCATTTCAAAACTATAATTAGATAGTTTTCATACTGATTATGACACAATCCTTAATCTGTAAATATTCCCTCGCAGTACTGCACAGGCGTTACATTCAATATTTGGTTACAACATATACCATCCCGAATTTAGGATATTACATAATTGTACTCCAAAAACGATAGATGAATGGTAATAGATACATAGCTTTGCGTACCTCATGCCTAGTATAACATTCCTAAGTGTGATGTCCAGTTCCGGCATTACAGTTGCTGGGTCCCATTTTCGTACATCTACCAACAACAATGATGTAAAACATAAATAGTATAACTATGAATGAGGCGAAAACCTCTGGTTGTTTGTAACAGAGTATGGTTAGTAGAATATAAATGTTTAATGTGCATATGGCAACTACTTCGGTTTAAACATAGTGTAAACAGTATTTTAAGAATGAGGCGAAAAGGTTAGGTTGTTTGTAACAAAGAGTATGGTTGGTAGAATATAAACAGCAAGTTAGTGTATTAATATCTATTTTTGGAAACTACGTAAGTCATTTGATCGTTCCTTTCCTTCAAATAATTCCTTTCCTTCAAATAAATGATAGCATGTAGTATTAATGATCGTTAACTTTGTATGGGAATATTTTTCAAATGTGATGTCCCAAGTAGTTTTTTTGTTCACTAAGGCAATGTTTGTGAATTGCCAGAATAGTCAATGATCAAAAACAAAAAGTACCAGAATGTCATCAAATATATAGTAATATGGTAAAGTATTGTGGCGAAAAGGGTAAATATGAGTTAACGATTTTGATAAGGGGATAGAAGAAGGGGATGAAGAAGAGAAGGAAAGCGGAGGAAGTAAACACATGCAAAATGGACTGAGGCGAGGGCTGAAGTCCAAAGCCGGGGAATCCCTACATTGAGCCTCAGTCTCCGTCTTCGTATATATGATATTCTTTCTACCAATGATATCATAAATTCCAAAAATATTTAATTTGGGGCTATCATAATATATGCCACAAAAAAGAGAGTGAAAACGATACTAGAGGCCGCATGCATGGGATGAGGAAAAGTGATTGTTCTCCCAGTGATATATCCAGAGAGTTAGGTATCACAGGTGGATAAAGAGGTGGGAGGAGGGCACCTTGAAAAACAGCACTCGTTCCGGTGCTCCGCGAAAGACAACTGAAGGTCAGGATGCCCCTCCACCAATGCAGATAAACTTCATGAAGACCGCAGATCCCGGTAACAGGTCGAACGGTGAAGAAAACAATTACATGCAGATGACATAGGTCACAGAACATCGTCAAACGACATCGCCAATATCGCTTCCAAATTTGCTGATGTGTTGACACAGACCACGAGCCAGTGACTTATGTCCTCAATAGATCATATAGAGGACCTCACTAAAAGAGACCGGATATCTACAGTTCATTGCTCAGTTCATCAGCGACATTTGGCATATCAAGGGTACTGACAACTTGCCCCTGGATATGCTTCCCAGGGCATGGATCAACGCCTTACTGCAGGGGGCACAGAGTTGATCTACTACACCCTTGCCAACAGTGAGTTACACTAGCGGACAAACTCAAGAACAGCCAGTATGAGACTGATGGTGGAGGATCCGAACTCGCTGGGGACGTCTCTACCTGTCATTTCTGCCTCTACCTCACTCAGGCCCTTTTGGAGTGCATTTCAGATCCCCCACAACCTCGACCTTCTTCAACATCATCATCAAGGGGCTAATGCCGACGGGGCGCCCTGGCCGCATCCACCCTTCGCTTCCAGCCACGAGGATCCCTCGAGGCGAGTCTCCAGGCAGGCCCATGGCCCATCTCTAATTCCTCGCGACAGGTCTCGTCGAGCTGCCCAAGCCATGATCTCCTGGGTCGTCCCACAGGCCTCCTCCACCCAGGGTTGTCTCGCAGAGAGACAACCTGATGGGTAGGGTCGTCCACAGGGAGACGAGCTAGGTGGCCATATAGCCTGAGTTAGTGATCCCGGATTATGCAAGTAACAGGTCCCATGCCAGTCTTACGGTGTAGCCGTCGGTTTGGACATGTGGGCCTGCCAACTGCACCCCATGATATGGCGATGGGACTTGTTACAAAAGGCATCAAGACGAGACTCCAAGACATTGGATAGCATCCAGGTTTCACTTCCATAGAGCAAAACTGGCAGTATCAAGGCCTTGAAGACACGTAGCTTGGTCCTTCTACATAGGCACCGACATCTCCAAATGCTCTTGTTGATCGAGCTCATGGCTTCTGTTGCCAGACCAATATGGACTACGCTACCAAGGTATGTAAAACTCTCTGTAACTTCAACGTCCTCGCCGCAGGCCCACAAAGTTCTGAATCTTGATCTTGGTCCAGACCTCATTGCTAAATGCATCAAGAGCTGCCACCAGTAACTCCAAGGACTAAGTAATAAGGATATTACCTAGTGCTGCTCCACACTGACTTTGGCTCGTAGCTCTGCCCATTATCCAGTCCATACAGGTGTAGAAAAGTGTTGGTGCAAGGACACAAACCTTGCCTCACCCCTGAATTAACAGGGAAGAAGTTCGACAGACAGCCACCAGCACTTTCAGTATCAGTACCAGTATAAAGGCTTGCTATTAGGCCAATAATCACCCATAGCGATGCACGATGCACCGAGTCAAACGCTTTCTTTAGGTCGATGTAGGTTGCAAGCAACCCACGACCAAACTCACGACGGTGTTCCACAATTACTTGAAGCGCTAGTATATGGTCTATCGTGGACTTGTCAGGAGTAAATCCAGACTGCTCCAGTCTCTGATGCCTCAGAAGGTGATTGCGGATCCGTTTCAGAAGAATGTGGGCGAGAACCTTACCTGGTATGCTGAACAGTGTACTGCCATGATAGTTGCTATAATCCCATTGATCCCCTTTCCCCTTCCAGAGAGGGATGACCACGCCCCTCAGCAGGTCAGGGGGAATGGTACCAGACTGCCAGATAGCAGTCAGGACTGTATGCAGGCCCCAAGCCATAGGTTCACCCCCAGCCTTTAGCAGTTCAGCAGGGATATCATATATGCCTGCAGCTTTCCCACTCTTCAGCTTGGAAATTGCCATACTAACCTCTGTTAGGGGAGGAGGTTCCTCGCTGATGGGTGGGTCTGGCACAGGTACTGTGACATCGCTTGCATCCAAGCTAACAGTTGGAGGGTCTACCTGGTACAACTGCTCAAAATACTCATCCCAACATGATCTGAGATGATGCATCCATCCGCTGATTGGACTGCAGTCAACTGTGAGAAGGGCTTAGAGTTCAGCTTTCTCAGGGCTTGATAGGCAGGGTGAAGGTCATTTACCAAGAAATGGCCTTCAACCTCCTCAGCAAGATTCCTGATGAAATGTTCCTTGTCCCTTCTCAGCGGTGTCCAAGCCCTACACACCATGGAGCGACGCAAGACTTGATTACCATTCAGCCGAGCCTTGCGATACGCTTCAGTGGCCTCTAATGTCTCCAGGGAGATGGAATTCTGCGTTGCTCTCAGGCGTGCGCCAATGGACTCCTGAGCTGCTTCGAGTGTTATGCGCTTGAAGAGCTCCCACAGAGCAACTGGGTCCGTCAGGTTGTCGAGTTCTGTGAATCCGTCAGAGACTGCCATAGTGAACCCACAGGCACACTCCTCCTCCCTTAGTCTGTCCAGGTGAAATTACCTTAGGGTGGCCACTGGAGGGATGGGGAGTTTTGAAGTGGACCCACAGGGTAGCCACAACCAGCCTATGGTCAGTGCCACAGAACTCGGCACCCCGGTAAATCCTGTAGTTCTGGAGGATCCTCCATCACGTACTAACAAGAATGTGGTCGATCTCCTTGGCCACTGTACCCCATATCGCTGTACCTTCTTGGCATCAAGCAAACAATTTGTTGGGTAGCAGAATGTATCGCGTGACAGAAGTCAGATAAGAGTGCCAAAGATCAAAGGTCCACCATTACACCGGAGCTCAACTGCTGTGTTTTGCTCTGTGCCAGGGCAGGACAGGTCTACCTTGACCTCATAGGGCCACTGCCCAGCTGCAATAGCTGCAGGTATGTCCTAACTTGCATTGACAGGTTCACTAGATGGCCTTAGGCAATACTCATCACCAAAATTATGGAAACCACAGTTTGTGTAAGCTTTTTGGAGGGAAATGTCAAAATTTCTGAGATGAAGAAGGCCAAGAACAACAGCCTATCATCCAGCATCAAATGGCATCATCGAGTGATTACACCGGCAGCTCTCATGGACAGAGGTGCACATTGCTGAGACTCATCATTCTGCTGTCCTACTCCAAATCCATGCTACAACCAAAGGAAAGGGTGTATTCTGAAGGTTGAGTAATGACCTGGATCGATGATTCGGAATGGCTAAAGCAACCATTGAGCCGTGGCTAACGGAGAGGCAAGGGTCAAGAAACCAAAGAAATCAAATTAAGCTAGTTGATGGAGGAGCAAGCCTTAATGCCCCTAATATGACACAATGCCAGCCTTCCATCCTTTCAGCATGGTTCTCACACCTTAGGAAGTGGGCAGAAGGGAATGGAAGAAGGAAAAGGAAAGGGGGGGGGGGGGAAGAAAAGGCCATGCAAAATTAATTGAGGCGAGGGCTGAGGTGCAAGGTGAGAGTGATCCCCTAGCTTGGGCCTCAGTCTCCGTCTCCTAAGGGGGGAAGAAAAGGAAAGATCAAATGGCTTACGGAATTCCCAAAATTATATATTAATACACCAACTGGTCATTTATATCTTATCAATCACAATTTGTTGCAAACTAACTGGGGGTTTTCGCCTCATTCTTAAAAATACTATTTAAATTATGTTTACATCAAAATTGTTGCCTGATGTACAAGCGTGACACTCAGTAAGTGTACTGAAATATAATTCCGGATCTATACAGGTTGATTTGTATTTTTGTTTGCATGGTTTACACTTAGTTTCTTCCACAATGCCCAATGCTTTCAGGTACACGTTTCAAGCAAGTAAGAGTCAATCATCTCAGTCTTGTTTGAGATCCCTGCAAGCGGTGTTTCAGAGTCGACATCCATCCGTATCACATGCTAGACGTACGGCAGAATCATGCTTTGTGATTATAACATAGCATCAAAACAAGTGGTAAAATATGTCCTGGTTGTACATGTGATTATTCAAATATCATCTCCTATATTTCTAGCACCAGTACCACTAGAGTTTTATGGTACTGGACTCAAACTGTGAGTCTCACGAAAATGTTTCTATGCCTAGATCCAAAAGTATTTCATTTAATATATATATATAATATATATATATATATATTTTAATATATATATTATATATATATATATATATATATATATATAAAATATATATATACATATATATACATATACATATATATACACATATATACATTGTATTATATATATATATATATATATATATATATATATATATATAATATATATATTATATATATATACATATATATATATACAAAATAATTTCATATATATATATAATATATATATTATAATATAAAATATATATATATATATAAAAACACATATATATATATATATATAATATATATATATATATATATATATATATATATATATAAAATTTTATATATATATATAATATATATAAAATATATATCAATAAATACTATATTTATATATATAAATATATAATATTTATATTTATATATATAAATATAATATAATTTAAAATATAAATATATAAATCATATATGTAATATATAATATATATAATAAATAATATATATATA
>NC_051421.1:34753223-34755211 GCF_015228065.2 Penaeus monodon | reverse complement strand
TAAGCCCTTCTCACAGTGCTGCAGCATCGTAACCGATCATGTTGGGATGAGTATTTTGAGCAGTTGTACCAGGTAGACCCTCCAACTGTTAGCTTGGATGCAAGCGATGTCACAGTACCTGTGCCAGACCCACCCATCAGCGAGGAACCTCCTCCCCTAACAGAGGTTAGTATGGCAATTTCCAAGCTGAAGAGTGGGAAAGCTGCAGGCATATATGATATCCCTGCTGAACTGCTAAAGGCTGGGGGTGAACCTATGGCTTGGGGCCTGCATACAGTCCTGACTGCTATCTGGCAGTCTGGTACCATTCCCCCTGACCTGCTGAGGGGCGTGGTCATCCCTCTCTGGAAGGGGAAAGGGGATCAATGGGATTATAGCAACTATCATGGCAGTACACTGTTCAGCATACCAGGTAAGGTTCTCGCCCACATTCTTCTGAAACGGATCCGCAATCACCTTCTGAGGCATCAGAGACTGGAGCAGTCTGGATTTACTCCTGACAAGTCCACGATAGACCATATACTAGCGCTTCAAGTAATTGTGGAACACCGTCGTGAGTTTGGTCGTGGGTTGCTTGCAACCTACATCGACCTAAAGAAAGCGTTTGACTCGGTGCATCGTGCATCGCTATGGGTGATTATTGGCCTAATAGCAAGCCTTTATACTGGTACTGATACTGAAAGTGCTGGTGGCTGTCTGTCGAACTTCTTCCCTGTTAATTCAGGGGTGAGGCAAGGCTGTGTCCTTGCACCAACACTTTTCTACACCTGTATGGACTGGATAATGGGCAGAGCTACGAGCCAAAGTCAGTGTGGAGCAGCACTAGGTAATATCCTTATTACTTAGTCCTTGGAGTTACTGGTGGCAGCTCTTGATGCATTTAGCAATGAGGTCTGGACCAAGATCAAGATTCAGAACTTTGTGGGCCTGCGGCGAGGACGTTGAAGTTACAGAGAGTTTTACATACCTTGGTAGCGTAGTCCATATTGGTCTGGCAACAGAAGCCATGAGCTCGATCAACAAGAGCATTTGGAGATGTCGGTGCCTATATAGAAGGACCATGCTACGTGTCTTCAAGGCCTTGATACTGCCAGTTTTGCTCTATGGAAGTGAAACCTGGATGCTATCCAATGTCTTGGAGTCTCGTCTTGATGCCTTTTGTAACAAGTCCCATCGCCATATCATGGGGTGCAGTTGGCAGGACCACATGTCCAACCGACGGCTACACCGTAAGACTGGCATGGGACCTGTTACTTGCATAATCCGGGATCACTAACTCAGGCTATATGGCCACCTAGCTCGTCTCCCTGTGGACGACCCTACCCATCAGGTTGTCTCTCTGCGAGACAACCCTGGGTGGAGGAGGCCTGTGGGACGACCCAGGAGATCATGGCTTGGGCAGCTCGACGAGACCTGTCGCGAGGAATTAGAGATGGGCCATGGGCCTGCCTGGAGACTCGCCTCGAGGGATCCTCGTGGCTGGAAGCGAAGGGTGGATGCGGCCATGCGCCCCCGTCGGCATTAGCCCCTTGATGATGATGTTGAAGAAGGTCGAGGTTGTGGGGGATCTGAAATGCACTCCAGAAGGCCTGAGTGAGGTAGAGGCAGAAATGACAGGTAGAGACGTCCCCAGCGAGTTCGGATCCTCCACCATCAGTCTCATACTGGCTGTTCTTGAGTTTGTCCGCTAGTGTAACTCACTGTTGGCAAGGGTGTAGTAGATCAACTGCTGTGCCCCCTGCAGTAAGGCGTTGATCCATGCCCTGGGAAGCATATCCAGGGTCAAGTTGTCAGTACCCTTGATATGCCAAATGTCGCTGATGAACTGAGCAATGAACTGTAGATATCCGGTCTCTTTTAGTGAGGTCCTCTATATGATCTATTGAGGACATAAGTCACTGGCTCGTGGTCTGTGTCAACACATCAGCAAATTGGAAGCGATATTGGCGATGTCGTTTGACGATGTTCTGTGACCTATGTCATCTGCA
>NC_051421.1:34723223-34733223 GCF_015228065.2 Penaeus monodon | reverse complement strand
GAGAGAGGAAGGGAGAGAAGGGGGAGAGAAGAGGAAGAGGAGAGCGAGAGGAAGAGGGAGGGGGGGAGGGGAAAAAGAGAGAAAGAGGAGAGGAAAGAGAGAGAGGGGGGAAAAAGGAAAAAGGAGGGGAAAAAGGAGGGGAAAGGGGAGAGCCCGAGGGGAGAAAAGGAGGGGGAGAGGGGAGAGAGGGGGTGGAGGGGGAGGGGGAGAGATCGAGAGAGAAAAGGGGAGAGAGAGGGAGAAAAGGGAGAGAGGAGAGAGGGAGGGAGGGAGGGAGGGTAAGGAGAGGGGAAAAAGAGAGAGGAAGAGAGAGGAAAGAGGGGAGGGGAAGGGAAGAGGGGAGAGAGGGGAAAAGAGAGAAGGGGGAAGAGAGGAGAGAGAGAGGGGGAGAGAGAGGAGAGAGAGAGAGAGAGGGGGGACGAGAGAGAGAGAGAGAGAGAGGGAAGAAGGGAGTGAGAGGAGAGAGAGAGGGGGGAAGGAGAGAGGAAGGGGAAGAGAGAGAAGGGGGAAAGGAGTTTAATTTTAATTTTAAAAAGTTTTTTTAATTTTGGGTTTTGGTTTCCCCAATTTGATAAAGGGATATTTTTTTGGTTTTGGACATACTGCCCTGCTTGATTTTGCTCAGGGTGTGTGACCCTGGGGTTAATGGGGCCAAACCCTAAAGCCCTTGCCCGCCGTGGTGCCCAGCCACCCAGAAACCCCCAAAAGGCGACAGTTGAAAACTTAAACGCGCCGGGGGGGCGCAAAACCCGCCGACCCCTCGGAGAGAGGCCGAACTTTAAACCACGGGACTAGGGAGGGGGAGGGGAAGAGAGAGAAAAAAGGGAGGGGACGGGGGAGAGAGAGAGAAAAAGGAGAGGGAGGAGAAAAGAGGGGAAAGGGGAGAGGGGAGAGAGAGGAGAAAAGAGAGAAAGACGGAGGGGAAAAGGAGGGGAGAGGAAAAAAGGGGGAAGAGAGAGAGGGGGGAAGAGAGAGAAGAAGAGAGAGAAAAGGGGGAGGGGAGAGAGGGAGGGGAGAGAGAGACGAGGAGAGAGAGAGAGGGGAGAGAGAGAGGGGGGAGAGAGGAGGGAAGAGAGGGGAGAGGGGAGAAAAGAGAGAGAAGAGAGAGAAGAGAGAGAAGAGAGGGGGGGAGAGATGAAGGGAGGAGAGGGGGAAGAGAAAAGAAAAGAGAAAGGGGGAGGGGAGAGGGGAAAACGGAGAAAAAAGGGGGAGAGAGAGAGAGAAGAGGGGAGAGAGGAGAGGGGGAAGGAGGGGAGGAGAGAGAGAGAGAGAGAGTTTTGTAAGGAGAGAGAGGAGGAGAGAGGGGAAAAGAGGAGGGGAGGGGAAAAGGAGAGAGAGAGGGGAAAAAAAGGGGGAGGGGAGGGGAAAAAGGAGAGAGAGAGAGAGAGGAGAGAGAGGAGAGAGAAAAGAGAGGGGAGAGAGAGGAAAAGAGAGAAAAGGGGGAGAGAGATGAGAGAGGAGAGAGAGAGAGGAAAAGAGCGGGCCCCAGAAAAGAGAGAGAGGGGGCCAGAGAGAGAGAAAAGGCCCAGAGAGGGGAGAGAGGGGAAGGAGAGAGGGAAAAAGAGAGAGAAGAGAGAAGGAGAGAGAGGGGGAAGAGAGAGGGGAGGGGAAGGGGAAAACAGAGGGGGAAAAAAGAGAGAGAGAGAGAGAGAGAGAGGAAAAGAGAGAGAGAGAGAGGGGGAAGGGAGAGAAAAGGAGGGGAGAGGGGAGGGGAGAGAGGAAGGAGGGGAGAGGGAGAGGGGAGAGAGAGAGAGAGAGAGAGAGAGAGGAGAGGAAGAAAAGAGAGAGGGGAGAGAGAGAGAGTGAAAAAGAGAAGAAGAGAGAGAGAGAGGAAGAGAAGGGGGAGGGAAAGAGGGAAGAGGAGGAGAGATGGGGGAGGGGGGGGGAGAAGAGAAAAGGGGAAAGAGGAGAGAGAGAGAGGGAGGGAGGGAGGGAGGGAGGGGGGGGGGAGAGAGAAAGAGAGGGAAAGGGAGGAAGACAGAGAGAGGGGGGAAAGAAAAGAGAGAGAGGAAAGAGAGAGAGAGGGGAGAGGAGGAGGGGGGGAGGGGAGAGAGGAGAGGAAAGGAAAGGAGAGAGAAAAGAAAAGGAAGAGAGGAAAAGAGAGAGAGAGAGGAAGTGAGGGGAGAGGACGGGGAGGGAGGTTTAATTTTAAAAGTTTAATTTTTTTTAATTTTTGGTTTTTGGATTCCATTTGTACAAAGGATATTCTTGGTGTGACTTTATTTGTCTGCTTGTTTTTTGCCACGTTTCGTGAGCTGCTGCTGACTGGCCAAAACTGAGCCCTTTGGCCCGCCGGGGTGCCCACCCCACAGCAAAGTAAACTCCAGGCGACTTTGGGCAACTTCACGCGCCGGGGCGGGGCGCAAAACCCCCCGCCCCCTCTTTTGGAGGGGGCCGACCCCCTTTACCACTTTACTAGGGAGAGAGAGAGGGGGAGAGAGAGAGAGAGAAGAGAGAGGAGAGAGAGAGAGAGGAGGGGAGAGAGAGAGAGAGAGAAAAAGAGAGAGAGGGAGGGAGAGAGGGGAGATAGAGAGGGGGGGAGGAGAGAGAGAGAGAGAGGGGAGAGAGAGGGGAGGAGAGAGAGGAAGAGAGAGAGAGAGAGGGGAAGAGGAGAAAAGAGAGAAAGGAAAAGAGGAGAGGAGGGACGAGAAGAGAGGGGAGAGGAAAAGGCGAGAGAGAGGGAAGAGAGAGAGAGAGAGAGGGGGGGAGAGAAAAGAGAGAGAGAGAGAGAGGGGAGAGAAGAAGGGGAGAGAGGGGAGAGAGAAGAGACGGGAAGGTAAGAAAAGAAAAGAGAGGGAGACAGAGAGACAGAGGGGAAGAGGGGAGAAAGAGGAGAGAGGGGAAAAGGGGGGAGAGAGAGAGGAGAAAAGGAGGAGGGGGGGGGGGGGGGGGAAGGAGAGAGAGAGGGGAGAGAAAAGGAGGGGGAAGAGAGAGAAGAAGAGAAGAGAGAGGGGGAGAGAGAATGAGGAAGGGGAGGAGAGAGAGAAAAAGGGGAAGGAGAGAAAAAGAGAGGGGAGAGGAGAGGGGGGGAGAGAAAAGGGGAGAGAGAGAGGAGAGAGAGAGAGGGGAGAAAAGGGGGAAGGGGGGGGAAGAAAAGGAGGGGGAGAGAAGAGAGGGAAAAAAAGAGAGAGTAAAAAGAGAGGAAAAAGAGAGAGAGAGAGAGAGAGAGGGGGGAGAGAGAGAGGGAGAGAGAAGAGGAGACGGGGGGAAGAGAGAGAGAGGGAGAGGGAGAGGGAGGGGAAGAGAGAGGGGGGGAGAGGGGAAAAAAGGGGAAGAGAGAGAGAGGAGGGGAAAAAAGAGAGAGAGGAAGAGGGGGGAGAGAGAGAAAGAGAGAGAGAGGTGAGAGAGAGACAAGTCGAGAGAGGTTTGAAGAGAGAGAGAGAGAGAGAGAGAGAGAGAGAGGGGGAATGAGAGCGAGAGAAGGGGGGAGACAGAGTGACAGAGAGGAAGAGAGAGAGAAAGAGAGAGAGAGAGAGGGGAAGAAGAGAGAGGAGAGAGGGAGAGAGAGGGAGGAGAGAGAGAGGAGAGAGAGGAGGAGAGAGAGGTGGGGGGGGGGGGGCCCTTATAGTTGCCTTTTCCGGTTCCAAATCCCCAGGTCCGCAATGAAGAAAAAACCCCGGGGGCGCAGTTCGCTGTCCCCCGGTCGGTCTTTTTAAAATAAAAAACCTTTTGGTTGTAAAGGGGCACACGAAAGGGAAAAACCAATCGCGCCCCTTTCTTTCGGGGGGGGGCAAAAGGGACTTTGCCCTCTCACAAGGAAACGTGCCCCCGACAAAAGCTCTGGCTCTCAGTCGAACACACAACACACAAAACCACACACACACAAACACCCCACACACAATATATATATATTATTATATATATTATATTTTTATATATATATATATAAAAATATAATATATATATATGTATGAGTAGTAGTATGCTTTGTGGGTATATTTAGGGTATGATTATATTTTTAATAAAATATAGATATATATATATATTAAATATAAATATATATATATAATATATTTTATATATAATATTTATATTATTACGGTAGGTTCATGTTTGAGCCGCCTTTGTCACACCCATAATACTTAATTTTGATTTTCAGTTGTGATGCCCCGGGAGTGAGTACGTGGTAGGGCCCCAGTTCCTTTCCACGGAGATTTGCCGGTGGTCCCTTTTTTAAATCATTCTCTTTTTTTACCCGGGTTGGGACCAGCACTGACTTGGGCGGGCCTTGGCCCCCCAGTGGTAGGTAGGCAAATGAGGTGAAGTTTTTTTTCCCCAAAAACCCAACGGTCGGCCGGTGACTCAAACCCCCGGGGGAAACTAAGATTGCCGTCGTGCCAGTTTTAAAGCCCGGCTCTAACCACTGGCCCCCGGGGGCCTTATATATATGTAATATATGTAGGGTATAAAAATGTATATAATGTATATATGTATGTATATAGGTATGTGGTGTAATAATATATAATAAAAAAAATATATAAAATATAAAATATATATTATTTTTTTATAAAAAAATATTATATAATAGCTTATGCATACACACACAAATATATATTGATCTATGGCTTACGAGCTAGTCACTCGAGGCATGTGAAATACCCAGCAGTCTGCATAAACGACAAACACGATCATTAGTCTTCCATGAAATGTGCTGTTTTGTTTGTGTGTACTGTGTATGTGTGTGTATGTTTATGTGTTTTTATGTGCGCGCATAGAGATTCAGTTTTATGCACCGAAATGTAAATAATGATATGCTGAAATACATTCCTAAATTTGTACTATGGAATGGAAGCAATACACATTTTATGCAAAACCATGTGTCGGGCATGCAGGCTGCTGGGCACATCACATGGCCTCGCGTGATTAGCTCATGAGCCGTAGATCAATATCTGGTCCGGAGTGAGAGGGGAGTGAGGGCGGCGACCCTTCCAGGCGGGCGGCGAGCAGCGAGGACGGGGCGGGGCGGTCCGCAGTGGCCGGGCGCGGTCCAAGCGCTCCCGTGCGGCGGTGCATGCTCGCATGGCGATGTGTCCATGCACGGCCAGTGGCTAAAAAAGTAAAGACAAACACACAAGTTTTAATTTTTTTCCCCGGGTAAAAAATTGTGTGTTTTACAGTTATACACACACACACACACAAACACACACACACACACACACACACACACACACACACACACACACACACACACACACACACACACACACACACATATATATATCATCGAAAAGGCTTCTTGTTGTTTGGTTCGTATCGATTGCGTCCCTATATGTAACACTGGGAAAACGCGGCCAATTTTCGTAAGAGGCGCATCCAGTGAAAAACGTGATTTTTCGGCTCCTCCAGGCCATACGTCTTGATAGTGTCGTAAAGAATACACCTGGATGAACCATGAGTGTTCGTTGCAAATCACAGCATTTCATTCGTTTTTCTAATGTAGAGAAACACATGGAATACGCCAGTAATGATGCCATTAGCTAATTTAGTCATCATCATCGTTGGTATTGCGCTAGCTCTGTACAGCTCTGGAAAGTGATACCGTTTAATGTCATTTTATTCTACCTTATGGTTGCTTGGTGAAAATGGGAAAAGAAAGAATTGGACACGATTTGCAAGGCACAAATTTAATGTGAATACCACATAGTTTCCACACTGCCATCGAAAAGTTAGTCGTGACTGCTGTAAGCTGTAGAGTACTCTGGTAACAGTAGGGACTCACATGATGTGGTTCTACGAACTGTGCCTTTGTAGATGATACTGATTTATCGTAATTGCTTTAAACAGTGAGCTAACAACACAAAAGATGGCAGATGTGGAGATACCGTCTGGACTTCCACCCTCCGATTTTCACTTTGCTCTCCATTTTAGTGTTGCTGTTGAACTATAAACCGAAATCGGGTAAAGGAAGAAGGGTCTACTTACTATACGAGATAGTGGGAGCTGTTCGAACGCAGGTGTGGAAGCTGGAGGCGCGTCAAAGTACATCACAACATAGATGAGGTACAGGCCGAGCGAGGTTTCAATGGGTCGATTGTGCGGGTCCGGGGCCGGTGGAGGGAGAAGCCGGGGCTCGACTCCCGTGTTGTAGATGCAGCTGAGCTTGTCTACACACCGCGCCCTCTGCCCGAAGTTTGATTTCTCTGTGGAAGATTGTACACAACAAGAAATTAGCCTGTTTCTTATCATCTAAGGCTTGCTACAAATCTTTCCTGACTGTGGTGCCATGAATGTTGCCGGCAGAAATGATTTCCAGTCATCGCGTTTTTTTTATGTCATTGAAAGTCACATTTCCTTATGAGTACATTGTTTTACGGATATTGAAAAGCTGTATGTATATAAAAAATACGCTCTGTAAAGATAAGCTTAGGAAAAAAAGCGGAAAATGTCAGCAATGTGCAAAAGAAGCGAGCTGAAATTTTAGTTTGGTTACACTTTTTCTTTACTGCATTTGCTGTTGCTGTTGCAGCACCATCTTCTATATCCACTTATTATATTGGGATTTCTATCATCATTATAATAATCTTTAGAATATATAACCACGATGATTTAGCCCCCTCGGGATATTAGCCTTTACCGGTACACCTGATTCAGTATAGACAGATAAAAACTTTCACGGGGATCATCATAATGCATAACTCTGGTTTTGCTCTTTGATATTTGATTCTATATCTTTATTCGTATTATTATTTTTATATTAATCCAGTGAATTCCCCAAATCTGATTCACATGAGGTGGCAGTAACTGTCTATCTGATCTAGCCATACCGTGGCACACGGAATAAACAAAGATAAGGTTATATGTATCATGGCTTCTTAAAGTAGTCTTTTGGAGACTAATCTTAGGAGTCTCTGTAAGTTCGTAGAGGTTCACGCCCGTCTATGCACACACTTAATGTAAGTGCGTGTTATGTGAAAGTCTGTGAGAGTGTGACATAATAATTAAGTGTGATAAAGTGATTGACCATGGGCAGGACTGTCATATGTTTTTACCATTACTAGATTAATTAGTTGTAATAATTAAACTAAAATTGTGATTATAATTTCATATTATGATTTCATGATGACATACATTATGAAGTCTTTTTTAATATATTGAATAATGTTTAATATCACTTATTAATGTTTAATCATTACTGGAGATTGACGAAAAATTTGACCATCCACTGAGGAGGTTCTTGACTCGTGTCAGGAAATGGACCACCAGCCCAATTAAAGCAATATTGTGGACCATTACATTTAGGAATATGAATAAATTAAACATACACAAGAAGGATTCTGGTCTGAATTCTATTACTTCGAAACAGAATTTCGAGAAGCAAGCATTTTGATCCGAAATTCCTGGAATTACATGGATACCTGTTTATCATTTTACCGTGTCATGTATGTTAAACAAACTGAATTTGAAACTATGTCAGAGTATACAACTCAGATTGTCTATTCACGTTTGATTAATTCTTTTTTCCTTGCAACCTTGGAGTCTCTCACCATTGTCGAACTGTTCAATATCAGAGTGGGACTTGACAAAGCACATCGATTTCCACTGCAAGTCGATTACTCTCATTCGACTTCATGTGCAACAAACATGAAAAATCACTCTCGCACTTGTAGGTTGATGATTATTTGACTGCATACAATGACAGATTTGGGAAGTAACAATCATACCAAATATAGTATACAATTGTACATCATGTAGAGAGAGAGAGAGAGAGAGAGAGAGAGAGAGAGAGAGAGAGAGAGAGAGAGAGAGAGAAGAGGGGGGAAGGGGAGAGGGGAGAGGAAAGAGAGAGGAGGAGAGAGAGAGAGAGAGAGAAGAGAGGAGAGAGAGAGGAGAGAGAGATAGGAGAGAGGAGAGAGAGGAGAGAGAGTGAAGAGAGAGAGGAGAGAGAGGAGAAAGGAGAGAGAGAGAGGAGAAGAGAGAGAGATAGAGAGAGGAAAAGGAGAGAGAAGGAGAAGGAGAGAAGGAGAGAAGAGAGGAGAGAGAGAGAGGAGAAGAGAGAGAAGAGGGGGGAAGAGAGGAGAAAAGGGAGAGACAGAGAGAGAAGAGAGGGGAGAGGAGAGGGAGAGAGGGGAGGAGGAGAGAGAGGGGAGAGGAAAGGAGAGAGGGGAAGAGAAGAGAGAGAGAGAGGGAGAGAGAGGAGAGAGAGAGAGAGGAGAGGAGAGGAGAGAGGAGAGAGAGAGGGGAAAAAGAGAGAGGAGAAGAGAGAGGAGAAGAGAGAGGAGAAGAGAGAGGGAGAGGGGAGAGAGAGAGAGAGAGAGAGAGGAGAAGAGGGGAGAGAGAGAGAAGAGAGGAGGAGAGAGGGGGAGGGAGAAGAGGAGAGAGAGAGAGAGAGAGAGGGGAGAGAGGGGAGAGAGGGGAGAGAGAGAGAGAGAGAGGCATTGCTTGTGTTACATTAAGTAGCAGTTATAAGCGGTTCCCCGTTGGTGGTATACGTCGTTACGCATGAGCTCTCGGTCCCCAGCCTTACCAGCCGTCGAGCCTCCACTGCCAGGCCGGTGCAAGGGAGCGCTGTTCTTTCGTCCTCCCTCTTTTTTCTCCCTGTATTCAAGGGTTTCTTTTCCTTAAAAAACAAAACCCTTAACTTGCTAACTAATTGCATGTCGTAGATTCTTTTCCCTTACTTTTCAGCTCTTTCTTCCCCGTTTTTTTCCTTTTTCCCCTCCCCCCCCTCTCTTCTTTCTCTCCTCTCTCTTTTCTCTCTCTCTCTCTCTCTCTCTCTCTCTCTTTCTTTATATCTCTCTACCTCCATCCCTGCGTATGCATAAAGAAAAATTACGATTTTTTTTTAACCTTAAGACCCCTCTTGAAGTGGTGCCCTTTTAAACCGCCTCCTCCTTGGGGGGGTCCGCCAGACGCCCCCGGGCCGCTGTGGGCCCATGTAGGAGCATACATATTTTTTACGATGCCCATCGTCCAGGGCTCTTTGTGAATACCTACAGTTTTAGAGAACCTCATGGAAGGCGAAGCGCGGGCGCAGATAATTTCCGTTGGCAGAGATGTTATCACGGAACGATCACCACTCCGGCGGCTGCTTCGGCTCTCCCGTAGAATAATGGGCACAAGCGAGGCCATTCTGGGGATTCGTCAGGTGGGATCGATTCTTGCCTGGCCCGCTGCCAACCCGGCTGCCGAGGGATGTAGGGGAGAGGGGGCCGAGTGGCGGGTGATTGGCCAGAAGAGCGGAGAAGGGAAGAGGAAGACTTGGTTGCAAGAAGGAGAGAAACATTGGAAGAAAAATGTGAGACGGTGATTCAGATTCTACGAGTTACCAGAAGTCTTAAAGACATCAAGATTTAACTAGAAAGCGGCCTGCACTTTTCAGTTCTCTGTAGAAGGCGGGGCTGTTTTAAGAGATAGCGCAGGCAGCTCACAACACATCCATAACACTAGAACAGACTTTAAAATAAAATTAAACAAAATCAGCCGCCAGTGAAAGAAGACCGATAAGCATTACAAAGGTATTCACGGTACTATGGCAGAAGCGACATATCCCAGTCTGGTTGTATGGATCCTTAGCCGTTTTCACACTTTGCAAAGAGAGAAAAGAAGAAGAAAACATAATGAGACTAAACTGACGCTCTCCCTATGATGGTCACGTCGGGCAAGGATGCTGACAAAACGCCTCAGGAAACTAAAGGGATTCCATGCACAGTGCGCAAGTGTGTGCAGGCCCTCGCTAGGAGCAGCAGTAATCATGTTATTCATAATGACAAGAGTATCAGTGCTTTGGTATAATTCTAAAAATACACATTCTGCCAATGGCGAGGAGGAGGATGGTAATCTATGGCGATGATGATAGTAATTGTAGCAGCAGTAATAATAGTAATAAAATAGATAGTAGTAATGATAATAGTTATGATACCAATGCTAATACAAAGGCTACTAATGATTGCAAGGTGATAGTGATAATAATAATTTAATGATAATGGTAGAATAATATTACTACTACTACTAATGATAATGATGATGATGATGATGATAATGATAATGATGATAATGAGGA
>NC_051421.1:34678223-34680723 GCF_015228065.2 Penaeus monodon | reverse complement strand
GTGTGTGTGTGTGTGTGGCCAAGGGCTTGTCGTCACCAAGCCCTTGGCCCATCTCTAGATCCTTGTGACTGTCTGGTCGATCTGCTCAAGCCACCAATTCCTAGGTCGTCCCACGGGCTTCCTCCATCCAGGATTTTCTCGTGAAGAGACAACTTGATGGGCAGGTTCATCCTCACGGAAACGAGCTAGGTACATGGATTATGCAAGTAACAGGTCCTAACTTTACCCTATGATCTGGTGTAGGGACCTGCTACAATAGGCATTGAGGCGGGACTCCAAGGTAATGCAGGGCATCCAGGTTTCACTTACATAGAGAAGCCTTAAAGACACGTAACTTGGTCTTTCTGCTTGGTCCAGACTTCTAGGCCCAATGGCTTCGCCTCATTGCCAAATGCATTAAGAGCGGCCACCAGAGATACCAGAGACTCAGATAGGATAGCAACATCATCAGCAAAGTCGAGGTCTGTGACCTTGATATTGCCAATGTTGCTTCGCAGTTACTTTGAGCAATAGCTGGATAGTAGTTCATACAAGTATTGAAAAGTGTTGGTGCAAGGACACAGCCTTGTCTCACTCATGAGTTAACGGAAGAAGCTTGACAGGCCCCCACCACAATAATCCGTTTTAGAATTCTCAGCATCTCCCAAAGGGATTTGTGATGCACTGAGTCAGATGCCTTCTTGAGGTCGATGTAGGCTGCAAGCAGCCCATGGCCAAACTCCCGATGGTGTTCTACAATGACTTGAAGCACTAAAATGTGATCTATTGTGGACTTGTCATGAGTGAATAGAGACTGCTTTTGTCTCTGGTGCCATAGTATGGGATCACAGATCCTTTTCAGAAGAATGTGGGTGAAAACCTTGCCTGGTACTTAGCAGTGGGATGCCATGGTAGTTGCTACAGTCCCAATGATTCCCCTTCCCTTTCCAGAGAGGGATTACTATGCCCATCAACAGGTCTGGGGAAACGGAGTCAGACGGCAGCCAGGACAGTCTGCATACTCCGTGCCATAGGTTCACCCCATTCTATAGCAATTCAGTATGGATATTGCATATTCCCAGAGCTTTACCACCCTCCAGCTTACAGATCACATTTCTAACCTCAATTAGGGCAGGATTTTCCTCGTTGATCGGTAGCCCTACACAGGTATTGTGACGCCACATTCATCCAAACCAATTGTTGGAGGGTCTACTTTGTACAGCTGCTCAAAATACTCAGCCAAACATTCACGAACCCCAACTTGATCTGAGATAATCTGTGCATCCATTGAGCAGACTGCAGTCATCAGTTTTCTCAGGGCTTGGTAGGCAATATGAAGGTCATTTACTAGGAAATGGCAGGTTTTGAAGTGGACCTGTAGGGTAGCTACAACTAATCTATGGTCAGTACCACAGAACTATGCACTAGTTCTGTAGGATCCTCCAGCGAGTGCTAACAAGGATGTAGTTTTTCTCCATGGCCACAGTACTCGTATTGCTATACCAAATCCACCATGCTGGTTTTAGCACTGGTATCAACAGCCAGAAAACCTCAGTCTCTGAGACCCAGCAAAGTCTCAGAGAAGGAGGTTGTTCTTGCTACTGAGATCAGCTCCAAAGCCATGGGAACGAAAAGACATCTCACAGCCAACTTGATCACAGCTAGATATCGTCCTGAAGTCGCCCAGTGCAATGTGAATGTCTCGCAGAGGCATTTATCTGCCTCAGATGTGAGTTTGGTGTAGGATGCCTCTTTCTCATTGAGTTTGCAGACATCAGTAGGAACGCACACAGCAATAAGAGAAAGCCTCAATGCCATAATATGCTCATCAACTGGAGAGACCTCTACTTCAGAAAGTTGAAGTCAGCTACAGATACTCTCTGGAGAAGGTGACCATTGCCCCGGCCCGACCAGTAGTAAGTGTACCAAGCGATACTGATCGTGCCGCTGCCAGGACTTCTCAGTCCCCAAGAGGACACCTAAGGCAGTTGTTCTTGCTGCTACCCCTGTCGACGTTGAGCCATATAAAGGGGGGGGGGGGAGGGAGGATGTGGGGCCCAACATCCGACTGTGGGGATGCCACGTGCTTTGCCCCAGCTTCACACTGGGTTGGCGCCTGCCAGGGCCCAGGCAGAACGAGTAACTCCCATTCCCATCCTTCGACTGAGCAGTCACCCTCCCACTGGGATCCACAGCCCGCCTCACTTGGATGAGAGGGGCAGCATTTCCGTTTTTACGGTTTGTTGACAGTGAATTTATCTGGGGAGGGGGAGGACTGTCAAGGTCCACCTCCCTCTAGCTGCCCATTAACCCCATGCTGCATGGGCAACAGCTTGCACATCACATTCTTTCGTCCAGGCATTAACAATAATGCCATAGTCGACATCGACTGAGGGTATATATATATATATATATATATATATATATATATATATATATATATATATATATATATATATATATATATATGCATATATATGTACACACACACACACACACACATGCACACACACACACACAC
>NC_051421.1:34665175-34668123 GCF_015228065.2 Penaeus monodon | reverse complement strand
CCCGGTAATGAAATTAATAAAAAAATAAAAATTATTTATTTAATTTAAGTTTTTAAAATTTTTTTTTAATTTTGAATAAAAAAATTTTAAATTTTTTTTAAAAAATTTTAAAAATTTAATTTTTTTTAAAAATAATTTTTTTTTTAAATTTTTTTAAAAATTTTAAAAATATTTATTTTTTATATTAATTAATTATTTAAATAACCTATTGATAAAAAACCATTATTTTTTTAATTTAAAAATTTTTAAAAATTTTTTTAATTTTTTTAAAATTTTTCTACAAAAAATTTTTTTTTTTTTTTAAAAATTTAATATTTTTAAAATTTTTTTTTAATTTTTTAATATTTTTAGTTTAATTATTTTTTTTTTTTTTTTTTTTTTTTCCATTAATTTTTTTAATTTTAAAATTTAAGTTATTAAAATTTTATTTTTTTAAAAAAATTTTTAAAAAAAGAAAATTCAATTAACATTTTTTAAAAAACTTTTTTTTAAAATTTTTTGTAAATTTTAAAAATTTTTAATTTTTTTTTGTTTTCATGTATGTTTTAATTTTTTGAAATACACCCCCCCCCAAACCAAAAAAACCCGAAAAAAAAAAAAAAAAAAACCCAACCCCACACCACAAAAAACAAAAAAAAATTCCAAAAAAAAACAAAAAAAACCCCCCCCCAACCCAAACCCCCTTTTAAAATATAAATTATTTTATAAATTTTAAAATTTTTTTAAAATTTATATTAATCTTAAGCAACTTTTTTTAAATATATATAAATTATATATTCAAAAATTTTAAAAAATTTTTATTTATCTTTTTTTAAAAAAAATTTTTTTTTATTATTAAATTTTAAAATTTTTTTTTTTTTTTGGGTTTTGGGGTTTTTTTTTTTGGGGGGTTTTTGGTTGGTTGGGGGGGGGTTTTTGGGGTTTTGTTGTGTTTTTTTATTTGAAACACGAAACTTTTATTAAAAATTTAATAATAATTATTTAAAATATTATTTTATATTGGGGGTTTTGGGGGGTTTTTTTGGGTGTTTTGGGGGTTTGGGGTTTTGGGGGGGGTTTTGGGTATTTATTTATTTTTTTTTGGTGATTCAAAATTTTAGGGCCAAATTTTTTTTTTTCTAGAGGGAGATAAATCAAAAGGGGGAAAATTTTTGTTTAACTGGGAAAAACTCGGGTTTTTGGGGGGTAAAAAATAAAAAACCCATCCCAAAGGAGTTTTTTTTAAAAAAAAAAAAATTTTTCATTCTTAAAAAGGGAAATTTCATTTATTTAAAGGGGTTTTTTGGGAATTAACAAATATGCAAAAAAAAATCATACTTATCTTTTTTTTAAATTTGAAATAATCATTTCCTTTTTAAAAAATTTTTAAAAGCTTTTTTTTCCCAAAATGTCGTTTACGGAAGGGGAACCAAAAAAAGGTTAATCTTTTTTTTTTTTTTTTAACTGTTTAAAAAAATTCCAACAATCAGGAACAAAAACTTAAAAAAAACTTTTGCCTTTTTTTAAGGTTTATCCAGGAAAATAAAATTTGCAAATTTTAAACCCCTTTTAGGTTTGGGGGAAGCGTAAAAAAAAAAAAACCATTTCATCGGATGGGAAAGTGATTCCCCAAAAAACTCCCCCTTTTCAGGGGGGAAAGGGGGGAGGGCCCCCCGTTCCCCAAATAAGAAACCTTTTAAAAGGGAATGAATCAGACGTCTCAGAGCTAAACCTTAGAAAAAAGGCAATTTAAAAATGTTAGGATCTTAGTTTCCCTTTGGCCCTTTTTGGGGGTTTCGAAACCACTTAACAGACAATTTCCCCATAAAAAACCCGGGGGGGCCCTTTGGTCTTTTAAAAATTTTGGCTAAATTTCCAATTTTTGGGGAAAAGGCCATAAAAAAAGTTTTCATGCAAGGGGAAGGGGCGTTGGGGGGAAAAATTTTTTAATCCCTGACCCCTTTTTGACCTTTTTTAATAAAAAATTTTTTTGGATTTTTTTTATTAAAATTTCCTTTTTTTTTCCTCAAAAAAAAAAAGTAAATATCATAAATTAAAAAAAACCAATTAGCTTTTCTTGGGGGCCCCCATAAAAAAAAAAGAAAAAAAAAAAAAAGGGGAACCCCTGAAAAGGGGGGGCCTTGCGGGGGGGGTTGGGGTAATTTGTTTGCCCGGTTCGGTTTGGTTTAGGCTGACCCCCCCCGGCGGAGGTTAATCCGGTGCACTTAAAGTGATGCGTTGAGTAGAGGGCCTCGTGGAGCCCATCCAAAACTGCAGCTGGCTGATGCGTAGCGGTTGGGCGGAGCCTTGTTGGACCAGGGGAGGGTTAGTTACAGTGTTGGTAGCTAACTTCTCCGATAAGCCCAGAAGGTGCCAGCTGGTGCAAAGCTGGCATTGTGAGGAAGTGGAGCGTCAGAGAGTCGTCGGGGAGCAAGAGTTGGTTGGTGTGGGCCGTTGCCTGACTTCCTCGAGGACTTGGCGCACCGTAGCACCGCTAACCTGGCGGAGTGCACCGACGAGTGCGTGGCAAGCTCAAGGTAGCCGGCCATGCGATGAAGGAGACCTTGACCGGCGCATGAGGGAAGTGAGGTACAACATAGATGACAGAGTGTGGCTACATAACCCGCGTCGGAAGCGAGGGCTCTCGCCGAAGCTACAGAGCCCACTGGAAGGCCATACACAGTGGTAGCGGCCCTTTCTGATGTCACCTATCGAATTCGCAGAGGCGAAAACGACCGTCTGTTGTCCACGATGGACCGGCTGTGGCGTTTACCATGGGCCAGGAAGGCTACTCCTGGGGCCATGGTGAAAAAGAAGATGACGTTAGCCCCAGTAGCGGCGATGAGGACGTGGCAGACGCTGACCGAGATGAGGACGAGCAATTGGACGGTGAGGGCGATGCAACAGACGTCAATGGTGACCATGAGCCAGGTCCTGGGACAGGAGATACCCTTCTGGGGGCCACTGCC
>NC_051421.1:34647727-34650227 GCF_015228065.2 Penaeus monodon | reverse complement strand
CGTAAACGCCTAATAGATCTGCGCTCCGTCGTTCGAAAGTAGGTACAATAAACCAAAATTATTCGTTCGGCTCCCTTTGAGTCGGTGTGACCCGCGGTTATGTCCGTTAATTAATGTAGGACTAGGGTTTAAGCTAGAATCATTATTCACTTATTAATCACACCTTTCTCACCCTCCTCAAGTTGCTTGCATGTTTTGGGTACACCCCAAGCGTTTGTGTGATTTGTGAAAATTTATAAATCCTTCGGGAATTTTGCGAGCGCCCATCATAGATACGCAGAGGAGAGCAGGTTTATTATATCCCTGGCTCGAGTCGCTTCAGTCATATACGGCATTTGGGTATAGGATCCCCCCGTTAATATGTTTTATTGGAGTCTGACACGCAAGCTAGACTTGTACATTGGTAGTTCATATTTCTGACCCCGAGAAGATTTGCTTGATAAAAAGTTGGCGAATATTTTTTATGTCACCATTCATTCATGCGTACATTCTGTCGCATATCATTATATGTTGAATTCAATGTGGTAGTTGAAATAATCTTAAATAGCTAGCATTGCTAATGTACTTCAGTTTTGTTATAGTGAACGTTAATATTCATGTTTGTGATTCATTCTCTGTGTGAGGTCACTCTCGCTTTCCCTCTCATTAATGTTAGCTGTCACTCACACACGCATACACAAGTCTGTTGTGACGAGTGGCTCGAACATGATGTACAAGTTACATCTATTTCTTCTCTGTGGGACGACTGTGGTTCAAGTAAGTCCTCGCGGATTGCCGATGTCGTTCCCTTATCTACTCTCATATCTATCAGAGACGGTTGGTAGTTCAAGCCAGGTCTACGCGGACCACTACTGACGTCTCCCTCTTCTATTTTCTTCTTTATCTTTGTGAAAGTAAAACACAAAATGAAAAAAAAAAGACGAAAATAAATTAAAACCAACATTAAAAACCGCAATTTTTTTATAAATCACCGGCTAGTGGTAGATAACACCCCTTCTTCTCTGTTGCCTTTCTTTTTCTCTTACTCTGGCCCTTACGTGTATGATCTGGTTCCCCGACTATATATTGCAGTCGGACCGATACGACACCGAAGGAGAACCTGCTACAGTTCCGGTCACCTTAGGATGCCGTGGGAAGGACGTCATCGAAGATCGCCATAGGCCCGCGGACCAAGATTTTCGTCAGAAAAGGTGTTAAGCCATCCCAGTGTAGTGGATGGGTGTTGCCTGCCGGACTCCCCGTAGATCCAGCGAACCAGCACCTTTGCCGCAGGTACCAGTCGCCCTAGGATGCTGTGCATAGGCGACACCTGGCAGACACCTGCAGATCCAATCAACTCCAGGAGCTCATAGCGCAGGTATCAGCTGCCTGAGATGCTGCACCCCCTGCCTGACGCCCGTAGATCCAGATGAAGATTACGAGGACGAGCATGCCGCCGAAAAGGACCTGCACGAGATCTGTGAGGACGTGTGGACGAGGACACCACCGAGTTGGCCTGGGCCAGGACTACAAGGAGGTCAAGACGAATCCGAAGTCAAGGAGGACCTGTGCGAGACTTTCGAGGACTTGTGGACATCGAGGACGGACAGTTACACCGAGGACCAGGAGGATGAGGACAGCATGGACGAGCAGCCACGAAGATGCACCAGGGCAACACGCGAGAACGAGATGACCAGCCAGGTTAGGTCAACCTTAAGGCAAATCTAAGACGCCTCGAGGGCGAGGCGTGAGTAGGTGGCCGAGCAATATACAGTGGAGCAATCAGTATCAATACCCCTGCAAGCCAATGTAATAGGGTTCTATACCCGTTATATCTGGGTGTAGCAGACGGAGCCAGTGACCTCACCTCGCTCCCCCTTATGCTTCCTGCAGCTGCTGCTACCGCTCCTCCAGCTGGAACAGTCACTACTTATACTGAGAATGACCTAGGCCTCGGAGAGTTCGTGCTAAGGTCAGCTCCGCCCTCTCTCTCCGGGCAGCTGGCTGCAACCTCCGCGCGGCCCGATTACCTGTACAACTAGACATGTCTCGTGTTCTTATACTGTGTGTGCCAACTCTCAGAAAATAAAGAGTCAAGCCTTTAACAAGTATAACTACCCTCTGTTCACCATTGTACTAAGGATGACAGCCTTTTATAGTGTGTGCGTACGAGTGAGTGTGTGTGTGTGTGTGTGTGTGTGCGTGTGTGCGTGCGTGTGTGTGTGTGTGTGTGTGTGAGTGTGTGTGTGTGTGTGTGTGTGTGCGTGTGTGTGTGTGTGTGTGTGTGTGTGTGTGTGTGTGTGTGTGTGTGTGTGTGTATGTGTGTGTATGTGTGTGTGTGTATGCACACAACATATACATACATACATGCACACGCATATATATATATATATATATATATATATATATATATTATATATATATATAATATATATTATATATTATATGATTATATATATATATGTATATATATATATTTTAATATCTGTGTGTGTGTGTATGTAAGTGTGTGTGTGTGTTA
>NC_051421.1:34640439-34647627 GCF_015228065.2 Penaeus monodon | reverse complement strand
TAATTGGTTTTTTAAAAAAATCTTTTGATAAACTTATTTTTCTTACTTTTTAAAAAACTTTTCATTTTCGTACTGCTTATGGTTGGGAACCGTTTTCTTTTTTTATTCATACGGAAACTTTTCTAAAAAAGGAACTGCTTGTTTCTCCATTTCTTAAAATTATCATTGAACCACTTTTGCCATTTCTTGTCAGTTTTGAATCTTGATACATTTTTTTCTACTCCTTTTGACTCTTTTATAAAACAAAATTAGAATATTACTATCAAGGGTTTTCAGGGGGTTTCAATAATTACCTCTTTTGTAATTTACTTTCTCTACTACTAAAAGGGTTTACTTTTCCTTACTCACGATGAATTTTTTCTGTAGCAGACAGTTTTTCAGCATAATACTACATGGTCACTTTTCTTAGAGGAGGACAGTACCCCCATATCCTTAATGTTACCTTTATGCTTTGTAAATATTAGGCCAAACATAGACGGTCTATCTAAGCCCTTTTTATCCTGGCATGTTCTGTTACGTTTTGGAAATTCTTTCCTGATTTTCTAGTACTTTCGCATTCCACAAATTTTGGCTGATCCCTGGGATTGAGTCTTACCCGGTCAAATTCCCTGTCAGAAGAATTTCTTTTGCATTAGTTTCCGAAAGTTGTGGGCTTCTTGCAAGCTCTTTAAAACTTACCTTGAATAAGTTTTCGGTAATTTTCTTGGGGTTGTAGGGGGGTGGCATGTGTACTGTGGTCTTTAAATGTTTACTCTTTTTTCCAAACCTCAGTTAGCTTTTAGTTCTACTATACTTAAAATCTCTAACTCCTTTATAATAAGTCCTTTCCTTGTTAATATTGTTACCCCCTCCATTTCCATTTGCCCTGTCTTTTCTCCAAATATTCTAGTCTTTTAGTCCTAAAGTTACATCGTCTCCGGAGAGATCCAGTGTGTGTGTGTGTGTGCGCGTGTGCGTGTACGTATGCGTGTGCGGTGGTACGTTGTGTGTGTGTGTGTTGTGTGTTGTGTGTGTGGTGTGTGTGGTGTGTGTTTTGGTGTGTGTGGTGTTGTGTGTGTGTGTGTACGTATGTGCATTAATAAACACTTAAACAGAAAAATGCACATATACAATTTCGTAATTGAATCGGGTCACTGTTTAACAAATAAAGATGAAAGATATACTATTACCTTCGGGATTAATCCACTTGAATACCTCTGGCAAATAGTTGTCCGAATAATCACGAGTCGAAACGGTGCTGCACGTGTTTGGAAAAAAGACGACGGGCGAGCAGGGCTCGAAATCAACAGGCCCCGTCCGGGGGGCGAGAGGAGAGGCACTGCGGGTGAATTATTAAAGGCCGCAGAAAAGCCGGAAAGCTCAGCCGGATGAGCTCTAATTGGTCTATCAGCAGGCAATGAGGATGGCCACATTGGAGTGACAGGCCGGATAAATGGGTGAAAAGAACCTTCCCACCCCGATTACACGAGAAAGACAAAAAAAGGTTCCCTTCGCCCGAAATCGCTCGCTGGTGCTCTAGAAAAAGCTGTTTCTCTGTGTTTTGTGGAATATTATATTAATGCACTTTCATTCCGAAATGTAAACTCTTCCCTAACAAGGGACTCAAATTTTTACTCCCTAGGAAGTATCCAGAAAAAAAAACAGTACAAAACCTGCAGGTCCACAGGACGAGTGGGACATGAAACCTGAATTGCATTATTCCATCATTCACATAGGAAATTAGTGCAATGCTGGTTGGGGACGATCCTCCGGTGGGTTGTGGGCCGAGGGGGCCCTTAGGGCATTTCCACTGGGGGTTGCTCGGAGGGACTGAGATCGAGTGTTGGGGAGGATATATTCATTCCCCATTACTCTTATATGTATGTATAACAAATATGTCCACACACACACACACATGTATATAGATATAGATATAGATATATGATAAGATACATATATGCATATTTAAATTATATATGCGTGTGTGTGTGGTGTGTGTGTGTGTGTGTGTGTGTGTGTGTGTGTGTTGGTGGGGTGTGTGTTTTGTGTGTGTGTGTGTGTTGTGCATATACATAGATATATATCTATATGAATATATATATATAATATTTTTATATATATATATATATATATAATATATTATATATAATATAACACACACGTGCGCGCGCGCGCACATACAGATATTTATATATACACATGTATACATATATGTATATATGCATTATACATACATATATATGGTATGTGTGTATGTCTAATATGTATATAGATATGTAAAAAGTAAATTTATTTGTATATTTATACCCTATAGATATATATTTTACATATATATATAAATAAATATATGTATATAATATATAATATATATTATATTAATATAGATAGATAGATAGATAGATAGATTAAAAAAAACGCACAGGGACGCGCACATGCACGCACACCCCACACACCCCACAACAACACACACACACACACCCACACACACACAACCACAACACCCCACACACACATACACACACACCACACACAACACACATACACACACACCCCACACACACCACACACACACACATAATAATATAATATATAATATATATATTTTATATATAATATATATATTATATTATATATATATATAACACATATATATGTGTGTGTGTGTTGTGTTTTGCATATGTATATACAGACATGGGTATATATAAATAATATATAACATATATATATATATATATATATAATATAATTATATATTATATATATATATATATATATATTTAATATTTATATATTATGGTAAAAAAACTCAATGTAAAAAATAGATTTATTGAAATGAGACTACAAAATTTTCGAACCCCCCTGGATTCCATCTTTTGATCTGAAGAGAAAAGGGAGGAGGAGGGGGTGTAAAAGAGAAAGAGGAGAGGTAACCACGGTAACCAGGGTAGGTTGAGGACAGAAGCGAAGGGAAGGTCAGATAAGGTTTTCGGAGGATCGGACGGACTATGAGCAGGGGAGAAGGCGGAGGATGTGGGAAGGCAAGGAGACTATTGGCAGGAGAAAACGTTGTTCAAGTTTTAAATTAGGAGTTGAATTAAGGAGGATTCCAGCAATCTGGCGGGAGTGGACATCAGCGGAAGGAAAGAAAATTTCCGCGCCGCTGACCAGTCCATCTGATAGCCAGTGTCCCACTGATGGCAAAAGAGGGCGTTGTTGTTGTGTCCCTGGATACAGCGTGGCTTATTTGAGACAGGACGCTTGGTAAGGACTGGTCCCTGTTTTCGCCAAAGTACTGCTTATCACAAGAGGCACAAGGAACAGCATAGGTGCCCACCTTCGAGGTAGAAGAAGGCTGGTATGGACAGTTGGGGAGGGGAGAGTTTTCACCTGGCGAAAAATCAGCGTGCAGTTGAGAGGGTGAAGAGGGCGACGGGAGAGAAAAATCTCCTTATTGTGGGTAAAGGCTGAGGTAAGGAAGTCTTTTTAGGAGAGGAGTCGTGGTTAAAGGGGCCGCGCCCTGGATAACGCGACGTCGAGAACAGGAGAAGGGTAGCCCAGCTTGGAGAAGGAAACGGGGGCAGGAAGTCGATTCCTCCCATGCAGTACTGGGGGTCACAGATGCGGGGGGGCGGAAAGGACAGGAGGTGGCAACACTTCACTTTTTTCTCATACCATCATGACACAGGGTCTATCTTGGGGCCTTTTATTCTATTATATATTAATGATATAATTTTCACACTCCAGACAATGATACTTGCTGTTACGCTTCAGGAATGGATTAACACTACATATATTTTCAGATAAAAACACACATAAACAATGAAGTAAACTAAACTAAAAAAAACTTTGTGGAAAAAATTACTCATCAAAATTTCGCAAACATTACCCTTGGAGCCTTTTTCAAAAAAAATGTACTATACATTAGCATAACCCACACTTTATATAATAGGCCAAATTATTTCGGGAGCCACTTGCTCTACCTCACTTATAAACCCTTACATGTAAGCTCAAAAAAAAAGAAAAAGTTGTTCATAATATCTGGGGTTTAGAAGAAAATTGTCAAAATACATGAAGGTTTCTTTTTAAAAAATAAGGAATAAAAACACTTGTGGCATTTTTGTTTTTAAAAAGTTTAAAAATCCAAAGTCTATTATAAAATTAAACGACATATATCCCTTAAAAGATAATAATATGTTTGTTGTTCCCTTCATGCAGTCTGAACAGTCCAAACCATTTATAACACTCACTTAAATATTACTTGGCATCTAAATATGTTTCATAATGCTTGATGTTACTTAATTTGTTTATTTTTTCTACTGGTGGCTCGTCACACACACACACACACACACACACACACACACACACACACACACACACACACATATATATATATATATATATATATATATATATATATATATATATATATATATATGTATATATATATGTATATATATGAATGGAAGAACACTCTTCCGTGCCGATACAATGGAAGCAAAACCCACAATACAAAAACTAGATGTATTGAAAGTGAGACTACAGTTTCGAAATCCACCTGGATTCCATGAGGACGGAATCCAGGTGGATTTCGAAACTGGTAGTCTCACTTTCATTCTCATTTTCCAATAAAATCTAGTTTTTGTATTGTGGGGTTTTCTTCCATATATATATATATAATAGAATATATATATATATATTATATATATATATGATATTATATATATATATATATTATAGATTATATATATATACTATATAATAATATTAATATAATATATATTATATATATATATATATATATATGTATGTATGTATGTATGTATGTATGTGTGTGTGTGTGTGTGTGTGTGTGGTGTGTGTGTGTTGAGTGTGTGTGTGTGTGTGGTGTGTGTGTGTGTGTGTGTGTTCGTGTGCGTGTGTTTGTGTGTGCGAGTGTATGTGTGTGTGTGTCCTTCCGCTATTTAGGAGCTCTTGTCGCTCGTTGCAGGAAGGGAATCAGGACGCAGAATCGGACCAGCGCCTTTTCCACACTCCGGAACATCCTCGCAGACCGCAAGTTCTTAATACGAATAAAAATCAGACTCGCTAAAACCTTCGTCTGGTCGACTCTTCCATTTGGTTGCAAGTTCATACAATGAATTATCATTTATTCGTATCACTTTATTTCTAGATATGGTATCACTAAGTATCACATTCTTAAAAACACCATCATACACTTTAAAGAAGTATTATATATATATATATATATATATATATATATAATTTTTTTATAAATTTATATTTTATATATATATATTAAAATTAATAATAAAATTTTTTTTTGGTGTGTGTTGGGTTTTTTTATTTTAAAATATTATATATAAATTTTAAAATATTTATATTTTTTTATAATAATATATAAAAATATAATATAATATTAATATAATAAATATTTTTAATATATATAATATATATAAAATAATATATAACATATACACACAACCTGTATAAACGTATAAAAAAAAAAACATACATAATTTAATAATAATTTTAATAATATTATTATATATATAATATATATATATATATATATAATAATATATACAATTTTAATGAAAAAAATGAATATATAAATTTAATATATATAATATAATATTTTTAAAATATATAATATTAATATTTTTAAAACACCCCACACACACACAATATATTTAATATATATTTTATATTAATATATAAAATATATATTATATAAAAATATATAATATTTTTGTGTGTGTGTGGTTTGTGTGGGTGTGTGTGTGGGTGTGTGTTGTGGGGGGTGTGTGTGTGTTTGTGTATGGGTGGCGCGCGTGTGCGTTGAGGAGAGGGGAGAGAGAGAGAGAGAGAGGGAGGAAAAGGGGAATTTGGAGGAGAGAGAAAAGGAGAGAGAGGAGAGGGGGGAAGAGAGAGGGGGGGGGAGGAGAGTGAGGAGAGTGAGAGAGAGAGTGAGAGAGAGGGGGAGAGAGAGAGAGAAAAGAGAGGAGAAAGGGGGAAAGAGAGAGAGGGGGGAGAGGTGAGAGGGGGAGGGGAGAGAGAGAGAAAGGAGAGAGAGAGGAGAAGAGGGAGAGAGAGAGAGTTAGTGAGTGTGAGACAGAGAGAGAGAGGAGAGAGAGAAAAAAAAGAGGAGAGAGAAAATAACAAAAGACAGAGAAAGACAGATCGGAAAAAGGGGGGGACCAGAGATAGATAGATAGATAGATAGATAGATAAGAGAGGGAGAAGAGAGAGAGAGAGAGAGAGAAAGGCAGACATATAAACAAACATTACATTTTAACTAGAATAGTTACTCTTAATGAAGTCTTTCCAAACCCTTGTTTCTGGGTTGAACATTTTTTTAGGTACAACTTTACAATCATTATTATTGCGTCTCCACAAACCGATGTCAGTGTAATGTTTTTCTTCTCTCTCAACGTGCAGTCGGTAACAGAGCTCACAGAAACTGCCTCCAACCTTTGCCTCCCAAAACCCTCTCCAGATGTGATACCTGAAACGTCAGAGCATTTGATTAGGCAACTGAATAAATACATACACACGTGCGTGCGCTCGCATACATAAATACATACATGACAAATGGGAACCAGAGCTCAGCTCATCCCCTGTAATGGAACAACTAGGTAAAAACTGCACATGCGCACATAACACACATATATATATATATACATGTGCGTGTGTGTGTGTGACTGTGGATATATACAGAAATACAGATATATATACATGCATACAGTGTATGTATTTATGAGTAACGCCAACACTCATCCCACACGTACTTGCCATAAGCCACCGGATCTGCCTGAAGTTGCTGTAAGAGCTGCGCGAGTTCCTCTGGGTGATATTTTCGCGCATCGATGTAAGAATTCGGGGGCAAAAACTTGTCATAGTTTGAACCTGCAATGCCATTGGATAACTAATATTAGACGTCCAGGTTCATGAGCTCCTTTTGAGGCACCGACTCTTGGAAGCAAATAGATACACGCACACAAACATATACACAAAGAGAAACACGCACACACACACACACACACACACACACACACACACACACACACACACACACATACACACACACACACAAACATATATATATACATACATATAATATATATATATACTATATATATATAGATATATATATATAGTAATATATATATAATATATTATTTTCATATAAATATACATAATATATGCATA
>NC_051421.1:34617939-34635439 GCF_015228065.2 Penaeus monodon | reverse complement strand
GCGACAGGAGACCTTCTGTCGCATCTTTGTCCTAGCAACTTCCGTACCGTGATGAAACAGGTACAAAAGAATTTACAGAATAGTTATAACTTCTATATTTGCGGGTTGTGATGGTACAAGATGGAAAGAAAGCGGCGTAAGATCGAGTTGAGTGGGCGAAGGATGGGTGGAGAGATCCACGGCTGGTGCTCACACACAAACATGAGCATACCGGTATTGATGTGATATGTGTGTGTTTTGTTTGTGTACATGTACATATATAGTCTATATGTGGTTACATTATGAGCATTGTTCATATATGTGATAAAGTATATAGTCATATATATATAGTATATATATATATAATAATATATATATTAAAAATGTAAATGGTTATATATATAAAGTATAATGAAGTATATGATAGTATAGTATATATATTACATATATATCTATATATATATTATATGTGGCATCGTGGACAACGGAAATAATAAATATAGTATATAGATAAAGTACTATATAATATGATATATATAGTAATGTTCTGTGCTAATAGTATATATATATATATTATATATAAATATATATATAATATATATATAACACACGACACAACGGTATGATAATGATGTTACCGATAATAATAACCATAATAACCTAATGATGGATGATGACGTGATTGAACACCTCTACAGACAATAACGACGATAGATGTAATTATGAAACATGAGTGGCATAAATATGAATATGATTTCTGAAGCGTGATTTTGATTGCCATGCAGAAGAAAAGGACTCTTGCTGCACGACAACAAACGACGTCATCTGGCATTCCCATGACCGCCCTGTTGACTTTACTTGGTCGCACAAGGGAGATGAATTTCGTGTCGCAACTCCCGCACGTACAGTGATTCCTCCGTCTTGGGACAGACGGGTGGGAGCAGTGGCTGGACAATCCACGCCCACGATCCGAGGCCTTTCCAGGTCGGCTCCTCCACGAGGAGCCCAATGACGATCCGCCAGCTCGCCCCCTTTGCCAGGGCCGTCCGCGGTACCGGGGCCAGAGTGGGACGAGCGGGTGGTTCGTCGAGATCAGGAAGTTGGTGAGCGCACGGGTCCTGGGGCACAAATCGGTCCCGAGGGGAGGTCATTCCCTGTCCTCGAGTGCACCACACATCGTGTGGGTATGAATATGTATCATATATGTCCAACAAACAGCACACAGACAACACACCGCTCACAACCAGACACACACAAGAAGACCACACACAGACACACACACACACACATACACACACACACACACACAACACACCCGGGGCACATATATTAATAGTATATATATACTATATATAATATATCTATATATGTAATATAATGCTATATATATATTATATAATATTATATATATATATATAGTATACATATATATATATATATAGTGTATGTAAGTATATATGATATTTATATATATAAGTATATATGTATATATATATGTATATATATATATATATATGATTATATATATATAAATATATGCTTATATATAGTATGTATGATATATGTATTGGTTTATATATATATATATATATATATATAGAAACAGGTTATATATATATAACTATATATATTTATATATATATATATATATATATAATGTGTGTTGTTGTGTGTGTGTGTGTGTGGGGTGTGTGTGTGTGTGTGTGTGTGTGTGTGTGTGGTTTGTATTGTGTGTGTTTGTGTTGTTTATTGTGTGTGTTTTTGTGTAGTGTGTGTGTGTGTTGTGTGTGTGTGTTTGTTTGTGTATGTGTATATCTGTAAATATATATCTTTCTGATATCTGTGTGTGTTTTGGTGTGTGTGTGTGTGTGTTGTTTTGTGTGGTGTTGTGTGGTGTGTGTGTGTGTGTGTGTTTGTGTGTGTTGTGTTGTGTGTGTGGTGTTATAATTATGTAATATAGTAAATGTATTTATTATATATATATATATATTATATATATAAAAAATATATATATTATATTATATATTATTATATATTTTAATAGTTTATCATATCTATATATCTATATTTATTATAGGTATACTGTATATATATTATATAGATATATATATATAGAATATATATCTATATATATATATGTATAAATAGATACTTATATAATATACATATATATATATATAGATATTATATATATATATTATATATATATATAATTCATATATATATAATATTATATATATATATAATATTATATATATATTATATTTTATATATTGTATGTGTGGGTTGTGTGTGCGCGTCGTGTGCAGACACACACACACACACACACAAACACACACACACAACACACACCACACACACACACACACACCACACACACACCAACACACACACACACACACACACATACACACACACGCACGACGTCCCCGCCCCCGAACATCCAAACACCCACACACGCACACATACATTCCGCACCAACGTGCAACCACACACACACACATCACGCACACACATCACGCACACACCTTACCCACACACACCACACACACCCCACGGACACGCACACACACACACCACACACACACACACACACCCACACACACACACACACACGATATATATATATATCATATATATATATATATATATTCTAATAGATATATATTATATATATATATACACCGAACACACACACACGACCACACACACACACACACACACACCGCACACACACACCACACACACACACACACACACACCACAACAACACACACACACACATATATATATATATTAATATATAATATATATATATATATATATATATATAGTGTATTATATATATATTTATTATTATATAATATATATAATAATTATATATAATATATATATATATATATTATATATATATGTAAATAGAAATAGTAAATATGTACGATAAATATATATATATATAATAGTAGTATAGTAGTATCTAATTATAAGTATAGATATAGTAGTAATATAGGTATAATAGTATATGTACATATATAGTAAGTATATTTATCAGTATGATAGAATAGAATAGTTATATAGATATATATATATATATGATATAAGTCACCCACAAGGCACTCAGCCAGCGGCTCACAACGTCACACACTCAACCACACACATACACACACACACACGACACACAGCACATATATATACTATGATATATTATACATATAATGAATAATATAGTATATAAGTATACAGTATATAGATCATATGCATCGATATATACATATATAATACATATATAGTATATTAGTATATTATATATTATTCATATACGTGAATTACATATATAGTGTACATATAATATATATATATTATATAATATATATATATATTATATAGATATATATACATATATATACATTATATGAATTTCATCTATGCCGATCTATATATCTATCTATATCTCTATACATATTATATATACTCTATCTATTCTATATTATATATATATATGTATGTGTGTGGTTGTGAGTGTGTGAGTGTGTGAATTGACGTGAGTGTGTGGGTGTGGGTGCTTATATATATATATATATATATATATATACTATATATATATATAATATATTAATCGTATATATTAGATATATATATATATGTATGTATGTTATGTATGTATGTGTGTGTGATGTGTGAATGTGCGTGGTCAGTGTTGGGTGTGGGTGCTTATATATATATATATATATATTATATATATTATATATAAAAAATTTATATATATATATATATATTATTCTAATATATATTACATATTATTATCTATCTCTCTATATATCTATCTCTATATATATACATATATCTCTATATATATATGTATATTATGCCTGCATCTATGATATCTTTCCCTAAATATATATAGATATATATATATATATAATCTCTATATATAGGTATCTATATACTTCTATATTGTATATATTTATACATACTACATATTTATTTCTATATATTATATATATGTGTGTGAATCTATTATATACTATATATTTTTTATATATATCTATATATATATATATAGATTATATATATCTATCTCTATATATATCTATTTCGGCAAATATATCCATATCTGCCTTCATATCTCTCCTACGGCTATTATCTCCAATATATATCTCTCTCTCTATCTATAATCTCTATATATCTACTATATATCTATACCTATATCTATAATATATAATCTCTATCTATATCTATCTATAATATCTATATATATCTAATACTCTTCTCTATCATATCTCTCATATCTGTGTGTGTGTTGTGTGTGTGTGTGTGTTTGTGTTTGTCTCTATCTATATATCTATATATATATCATATCTCGCTCTACTCTCCTCTATATATATACATCTATATGTTCTCTCTCTACCTACTCTTATCACTCTCTCTACTTTATACTCTATTCTTATATATAATATCATATATCTATCTATCTCTCTTATATATAGTGTGGTGTGTGTGGTGCCTCTATCTCTATTTACTATCTCTCTTATCTCTCTATCTATATATCTATATATATCTGATATATATCTCTATATCTATCTACTTTTTATGCAAATGCTATCCCTACTCTGCCTTTCCCTCTATACATATCCCTTATCTCTCTCTCACTCTCTCTATCTCTATATATTCTCTACTATATCTCTCTTATACATATATATATGTCTGTTCTCTATATCCTACTATATACTATATATATAATCTCATATTCTATATCTATATGCTATCTATCTCTCTATATATTCATGTATCTGTGTTTATTTGTATATTTGTTTCACTGATTGTCTGTGCGCATGTATTTGTCACAAATTCTGTACAATGCCCCATAAATTATTTGTTTTATATCGCAAAATATATATCACTTGTTGCAATTGAAAACACTTCACTGTGTAATATCAATATCAGGATATTAATATATAACGAATGAACTCATTTCACTTTACTGAGGAAGGTATTTCTTTGCGACCGGAAATACCCATAGAATGCCACGACGTCGGAATTGGCGTGATACGTCCCATGGTCCAGTTGACGAGGTGATCCAGGCTGGGACGCGGAGCATTGTCATCGCCGCCCTGGCCGGGGCCGCCAAGGGAGTCCTCCCACGGCCAACGGCACACCCACGCTCGAAGGGTCGCCGGAACGCAGGCCGAGACCCAAACCTGTTCAAAGCTTGCGATGTAAGAGTATCATTTCGGTTAATCTAATGTGTGTGGGGTTATATATAAATAATTAATGAATATTAAATATACACAATATATAAATATATATAGATATAATATATATATATATATATATATATATTAATAGATATATATATATATATATATATATATGGTTACATGTGTGTATATATGTATATTACAGATATATAAGGCCACGGTGGCCAGTGGTTAGAGCATCGGACTCAAGACTGTCCACGACGCAATTTGAGTTCGAGGGTTCGAGACACCGACCGGCCGGTTGTTCCCTTGGCAAGACTCTTCACTCGATTGCTTGCCTGGTCGCTATCTCGGGTAAAGCCGCTAGGCCGGTAAATAAGAAGATGGTAACTGATAAAAAAAAAAAAAAAAAAAAGAATTAAAAAAAAAACACCACCGGGCGGAAGGCAACGGCAAACACCGCCTAATTACCAAGAAAATCATGGAAATCCATGATCGCCACGTCCTTGTAGGACAGGGACTTAAGGCCGCGTGGTCCGAGTGTTTAGAGTATCCAGACCAAGACTGGCACGACGCAGTCCTGAGTCGAGGGGTCGATCACCGCCGGCGCGTTGTTCCCTTGGTAAGGAACTTCCCTCGATTGCCCTAGCCGGAATAAAATAGACAGAATGATTACCTACAGGTAACACCCGGCACTCTCCCGTGGAAAAGGAACTGAGGACCCTGTACGCGAGACAACGGGTGTAATGTTGCACAGAGATCCAAGAGCTACACAAGCGATGATAAACTATCACAATTAGTGTAGTACTGGCATGTGTGACCACGCGAGGCTCAGAACAGTTATGACCCACGTGACCGTAAAAAAAAAAAAAAAAAAAAAATACATTATGAAGTACATATTTGTTTATCAAACGCGCATATTTTATTCCACTGCGTCGGGAAATCGGCTCGGCCTCGTCATCGCAATTGTCGTTATTTAGAGAGGATATTTGGCAAGTCTCACCCTTGGCCTGATTGGTGCGCCTTCCTATTCAATGCGATGGTTCGGTGCACTTTAACACCGATGTTTCGCACCAGCGGCCGCGACTTCGCTTTCGACACCTCGTTTTTGTACTTCTCAAGAGACACGAATTGCCGTTTTTCCACCCCCCTCGGATTCTCGCCATGATACATCAGCATCAAGCGAGCAGGATCGAGTGCTGGCATGTTTTACGACTTCCTCCGCGCGACGGGGAATTGAACCCCAGACAATGAGGGTCGTGGAATCCAGTGCTCTAACCACGTAGTGGAGAACCGATACGCGGCGATCATATAATACATATATAAATACGATATGCATATACATAGTTATAGTAACGTGATATAATAGATAGTATATATATATAATAGTATAAGTATAGTATATACATATATGATATGATAATTTATATAATATAATACTATAATATATATATATAATATTGTCATATCACATAGTGTAGATAATATATATATAATATAGTATAATGAATAGATATATATATATATGTATATATAGTAATAGTATATATAGTATATACATATATATATATATATCTATATATAATGTAATATACACACACACCCATATATGTACACTATACACATTGGTAATATATATAGTATATAGTATATATATATATATCGATATACATATTAGTATGATTATATAGGATTTAAGATATATACATACATATGTATATAATTATATAGTAGTAGTAATATAGTGAATATAACGTATATATATATGAGATCAGTATATAGAAGATAGATAGCATGATATATAATAGTACTAGAGTAAGTACTAAAGTACACATATATACGTATATTGATACTAGTATTAAGTATATACACGACACACACACTAATCATATAATGTAGCATAATGACACATGTATAATGATATATAATAATAGATATATATAGTATATATAAAGTATATATATATAATATAGTGTTAAAGATAATATAGTAAAATATGATATATGAGTATATATAGTAGTATACGTATAATTAGAATAGATACATATCAAGTAGTATAGCATATAGTATAATATATATGAATAGTTATATACATATATGATAAATTTGTATATATATAATGTATAATAGTAGTGCGCTAATAGTAATCTATATAATATATGTGATACATGACATACACAGCAAGCACACACACACACACCACACACACCACACGAACAGCGCACACAACTCACAAGCAAGAAGACAGCACACACACAACACACGCACAGCACACACGTGCACACACACCAACACAACAACACACATAGTTAGACTAGTATATATAGTATATATAGTATATACAATAATATATATATATAATAATATTTGTATATTGTGTGAGTTATGTGTTCCTGCGTGTGTGATGTGTGGTTTTTGATGTTGCCTTATATCTATACAGTATATAGTATATGTATTATTATAGTACATAATTGAGGGTGTGTGTTTTTCTGTGTGTGTGTACAGTGGAGGCAAATACGCGGTATCACAATAAACCGCCTAGGCAGACCAATGTAGATAGGAGGTTCTGCATACCCTTATACAGTCTGGGTAGTATGCAGACGGACTGCCATTGACACTCGAACCGTCGATCCCCCCCATGGCTTCCTGGCAGCTGCTCTGACCGTGCTCCATCCATCTGGAACGTCACTACTTATACCGAGAGTAGACCTAGGGCCAGTCGGGAGTTCGTGCTAAGTCTAACACCGGGGCGCTAAGTGTCAGCCTCATACGCCTCCCTCCGGTCGGGCTGACCGTGACCTCCGCGCGGACCCGATTAGCGCCCTTTAACGAAGTCGTAGCGTCCTCGTAGCAGTGTGTCCCCGCCATTTACGTGTGTTTTGCGTCCCTCCCAGCCACTGTACTACGAGGTAGCCTAGCCTTTTATAGACTGGTGGACGTGCGAGGGCCGTGTTGCTCCTTTGGCAGCAACAACGGGATACACCACCGCCCGAAGAAAAATTCCGACTCTGACCGCTAGAAGACCAGTGTCGAAAAACAAAAACAAAAAAACACGTAAGTAAAGCGTTGGGCCCCTTTCTTATTTCTGTTTCCCTTCCTTCTCGCCATCATGTGTTAACCGTTGTTTTTTTTTGTTGGGTTAAAAGGTGCTAATGACAGCAAATAGCAACGTCTCACACTATTCCTCTCCTCTGGATCGCAAGTTTTCCGGTGTGATCGAGTATGCAGCTAAACATGAGTATCCGTTCGTGTATTTGAAGTAATTAATTTTTTCCTCTCGTCCATTGTTAGAGATTTGTATTGTTTCATCTGCAACTAAATGTTAACGCGTTCGGTGATCTTATCTTATCACGATATCATTTCATTTTTCAGTTATTTTTCCTGTTCTTGACCTGACCCAGCTTTTCTCTTTTCACGGTCGGTGACGACATGGGAAGGATCAGAATTGACAGCTTGTGGGGTTTCCCTGTATTTTGGTGATAGTCATTTTTGTTGACGCGCCTTGGAATTAACCATAAGCATTGTTACATTGACTTTGGTTGAACCAGACGTTTCTATCGGCGCTAGGAACTAAGCATGTTATACGCAATTTCATTGCCATTCTTATTTTTGAATATAGCATAGGATGCTTCCCCATATCATAGTGGCGACAGGATTACCCAATAGTGTTTTACCCCGATATAGTTGCGTAAACGCCTAATAGATCGGGACGCTCGCGTCGTTCGAAAGTAGGTACAATAAACCAAAAATTATCGTTCGGGCGCCTTTGTGAGTCTGTGATGACCCGCGGTTAGTGTCCGTTAATTTATGTAGGAACTAGGGTGTAAGCTAGAATCAGTTATTCATCTTATTAATCAACACTTTCTCACCCTCCTCAAGTTGCTTGCATGTTATATGTGGGTATCACCCAAGCGTTTGTTGTGATGTTGTGAAATTTATCATGCGCTTCGGGAATTTTATACGAGCGCGGCCATCATAATACGCAGAGGAGAGCAGGTTTATTATATTAATCCCGAGTGCTCAGGATTCGCTTCAGTGTCCATATACTGCAGTTTTGGGTATATAAGATCCCCCCGTGTAATATGGTTTTTAATTGTGGAGTCTGTGACACGCAAGCTAGACTGTGTAGCCTGGTAGTAGTCATAATTCTGACAAGCCCGAAGAAGAGTTGCTTGATGTTAAAAAAGTTGGCGTGTGAATATTTTTTATGTCACCACGTTCATCATAGGCGTAACATGTCTGTCGACCGTATCATGTATAGTGTTGAAGTCAATGTGGTAGTTGAAATAAATCTTGCTCGCTCACTACTAGCATATGCGTAATGTACTATCAGTTTTTGTGTATAGTGACGGTTAAGATCCATGTATGTTTGATTCATTCTCTGTGGGGAGTCAGACTCTCCAGCTTCCCTCTCATGAATGTTAGCTGATCCTCACACAAAGCCGCATACACAAAGTCTGTTGTACGAGTGGTGCTCTAACATGGATGTACAAGTTAATCTATTTCCTTCTCTTGGAGACGGACTTGTGGTTCAAGTAGGGTCCTGGAACGCAGATTGCCGATGCAGTTCCCTTATCCTACTCTCATTCATATAGAAGACGGTTTGTAGATAGTATCCATACCAGAGTCTAACGCGACACCCTACTATCTGACGTTCCCCTTCTATTTCCTTTCACTTTATCTTTGTAAAGTAAACACAAAATGAAAAAGAAAGAAGAAATAAATTAAAACCAACATTAAAAACCGCACTTTTTTTAATAAATCACCGGCTAGTGGTAGATAACACCCCCTTCTTCTCTGTTGCCTTTCTTTTTTCCTCTCTTACTCTGGCCCTTACGATGTAATGATCGTGGTTCCCCCCGACTATATATTGAGCAGTCGGGAAACCGAAACGACGACCAGAAGGGAGAACCTCTGCTACAAGTTCCGTCACCTTAATGATGCACTGGGAAGGACGTCATCGAAGATCGCCCATAGGCCCGTACGGAACGCAAGATTATTTCGTCAGAAAAAGGTTTAAGAAGCCAGCCCAGTGTAAGTGGATGGGGTGTTGCCTGCAGGAACCTCACCCGTAGATCCAGCGAACCAGCACATTTGCCGCAGGTAACCCGAAAGTCGCCTAGATGCTGTGCATTGAGTCGACACCTGGCAGACGACCTCGTGCGAGATCCAAATCCAACTCCAGGAGCTCATAGCTAAGTTATCCGCTGCCTGAGATGCATGCAAAACCCCCTGCCCGAAGCGAACCCGTAATCCTATGAATATTAACGAGGACGAGAACATAAGGCCGCCGAAAAGGACCTGCAGCGATCCTGGTAGAGGACGTGTGGCGAGGACCACACCCAGGAGTTGGCCTGGGCCAGGACTACAAGGGAGAAGTCAACGAATCTGAAGTCAAGGAGGACCGTGCGAGACTTTCGAGGACTTGTGGACATCGAGGAGACGGTAGCAGTTAACATCCGAAGGACGCAAGGAGTATATAAGAACAGCAATTGACTAGCAGGCACGAAGATGCACCAGGGACAAACAACATACGGCGAGGAACGAGGATGACCACAGCCGGTTGTCAACCTTAAGGCAATCTAAGACGCGTCTCGAGGGCGTGAGTGCGTGTCGTAGGTGGCCCCCGACAATAAACTACCGTAGGAGTCAATCAGTAATCAGATACCGCCTAGCAGCATTGTAATCGGGTTTCTATAACCACGTTATATCTGGGTGTAGGCAACGGGTGAGCCAGTGACCTCACCTCGCTCCCCGCTTATTGCTTCCTAAGCAGGGCTGCGTGTCTAGCGCGGCCTCCGCTGGAACAATCACTACTTTATACCGGGAATGAACCGTAGAGGGCCTCGGAGAGTTCGTGGCTAAGGTCCCGCTTCCTCCCGTCTCAGAGCTGATGATGCTCTCCGGGCAGCTGGCTTGCAAGACCTCCGCGCGGAGCCGATTACCTGTCAACAGACTGTCTCGGTGTTCTTAGTACTGTGTGTGCCACTCTCAGGAAAATAAGATCAGCCTTTAACAAGTATAACTACCCTCTGTTCACCATTGTACTAAGGATGACAGCCTTTTTATAGTGTGTCGTACGAGTGAGTTGTTGTGTGTTGTGTGTGTGTGTGGCGTGTGTGCGTGGCGGTGTGTGTGTGTGTGTGTGTGGTGTGTGTTTCTGTGTCTGTGTGCCGCATGTGTTAACGATTGTGGTGTGTGTGTGTGTGTGTTTGTGTGTGTGTGTGGTGTGTGTGTGTGTTGTGTGTGTGTGTGTGTGTGTGTGTGTGTGTATGTGGTGTAATGTGTGTGTGTGTATGCACACACAACATATACATACTACCATGCACACGCATATATATATATAGTATATATATAATATGTATATATATATATAAGTATAATATAAGATATATATATAATATATATGTTATAAACTGAGAAGGAAATAAAATATGTACATATTATTGTAATTATATATATAATTTAAAATATCTGTGTGTGTGTGAATATGTAAGTGTGATGTGTGTAGTTTATATATATATATAATTATATAATATATATATATATAATATATAAATAATATATATATATATCATCCTCAACAAGAGGGCTACTCGACGGGTAGTCGCATGGCCGCATCCCCCCTGTCCTTCCGCACAGAAGGATCCCCTCAGGCGAGTCTCCAGGCAGGCACAAGGCCCATCACGCTAATTCTCGCGGACAGGTCTCGTCGAGACTGCCCAGCGCCGGTGATCGCCTAGGGTCGTCCCAACAGGTCTCAACTCCCACCCGATGGTTGGTTCCAGAGGAGACGTGCCTTACAACAGGGACGGGTGTCTCCATAGGAGAAGTGAGGGGCTAGGAATGGCCATATCGCCTGAGTTGGCGATCCCCGCTTAGGCGCGATTACCAGGTCCCATGCCAGTGTTCATAAACGGTGTAACCGCCAGTTGGGACAACGTGGTCCGCCCACTATTACCCCATGCATCCCAGCGAACGGGACGTTGTTACAAAAGGCGATCACGGCAGAGGCCATCAAGACACTGGATGAGCGTCCAGGTTGTCGATCGTGTCCATAGTCAGCCAAACTGGCAGTATCAAGGCCTTGAAGACAGTGACAGCATTGGTCGCCTTAGTGGCATGAGGTACAGAGGACATCTTCCCAAATGCACTCTTGATGATCGAGTTTGCATGACTCCTGTTTGCCAGACTAATCACGTCTACTGACTGTCCCTGGGTCTGACAACCCAGAGATTATGAGACTACGGCTTATACCAAATGGTATGGTACAAGAGAGAGGAGAAAGGAAGGGAGGAGAGAGAGGGAGAGAAGAAGGGGGAAGGAGGGAAGAGAGAGAGAGGGGAGAAGAGGGGAGAGGGGAGGGAGAGGGGAAGCAGGGAAGCTAGAGACAACAAAAAGAAAGAGAAGAAGGGAAAGAGAAAGAGAGAGAGGAGAGGGAAGAGAGGGGGAGGGAGGGAGGGAGAGAGGGGAGATGGAGAGAGAGCAAAAAAGAGAGAGGAAGAAAGAAAAGGAGAGAAGGAGAGGGGGAAGGGGGGGGTGGGGAGGAGAGAGGAAAAAGTGGGAGAAGGAAAAGGACTTTTCTGTAGTCTTCAACGTCTCGCCGCAAGCATAGGCGCCCAAAAGTCTGAATCTTGGTCCTTTGGTCCAGGAGACCTCTAGACCTAGGAATCTCGCACTCATATGCTAAATGCAGTCAAGAGACCACCACAAGAGACTCCAAGGACTCAGATAGGATGTCGAACATCGTCTGGCAAAGTCGTCGGGTCCTGAGACCTTAAAAATTGCCTAGTGATGCTCTCAATACACTGACTTTTTGGTGGCCAGTACTCTGCCCATTATCCAGGCCATACAGTGTTTGAAAAGTGTTGGTAGCAATGGACACAGCATTGCCTCCCCCTGAATAAGCAGGGAGGTAAGTATTTGACATGTCACACCCACCATCAACTATGACAGCACTTTCAGTACCAGTATAGAATGCTTGCTCTCAGGCCAATAATCTGTGTCAGAATTCCCCGTGAGCCTCGTGGAGATCGTCCCATAAGCGTGTCCCGATGCACTGAGGTACAACGTGCCTTCTTGAGGTCGATGTAGGCTGCCGAGCAACCTGGCCAAACTTCAACAATGTATCGAACACTATGTATACGGTGCTATTGTGGACAATGTGTTGGCTTGCCATTTACATGATCAAGGACTGCTCCGGTCTCTGATGCCTCAGTAGGTGGTTCGGATCCGTTATGACGCAGAATATGTGGAGCGAGAACCTTCCTGAGTATGACGCTGAGCAGTGTAATGCCACGGTAAGTTGCTACAGATCCCAACGTTTCCCCATTTCACCTGTCCAGAAGAGGGATGTGACCACGACCAGCCTCAGCAGGTTCAGGGGGAATGGTAACCAAGAGCCTGCACCAAATGGCATTCAGGACTGTATGCAGGGCCCCGTGAGCAACAGGATAGTTCAATCAAACCACCGCAGGCCTATGATACGAAGGAGATTTAGCAGTTACAGAGGCAAGGGATATCACAGTATGCCTCAGCTTTCCTTTCCCCCTTTCCCACTCTTTTTGCAGCTTGAAAATCCGCCCAAAAACTAAGCTAACGGCATCTGTTAGGAGGGTGCGGGGAAGTTCCTGTGCTGATGGGTGTGGTCCCGGGCACACAGGCACTGCGACATCTCATTGCAATCCAAGCTAACTGTTGGAAAACCTGGTTCCCACCCGTGTTACAAACGGTCAAGAAATACTCGTGGCCCAAAAACGTTCACGAACCCAACAGTGGCATCTGAGATGATCCGTAGGCAGCATAAAGCCTGCATGTATGCGGAGAAGAAAAGGTGGAGGACTACACGTCATCTATGAAGAGGGCTTGAGGGTATCGGTTTTCTTAGAGGGCTTGGTAGGCGGAGGGCGAATAGGTCATTTACCAAGAAAATGGCCTTCGACCAGGTCGCTCACGCAAGAATGTCTGATGAAAAGCTAGTTCTTATTCCCTGAGTCGATACGCGTATGTCCGAGCCCTACGCACCATGTGGAACAGATGCAAGCCTTGGATATCCCAGTATGCAGAGGCGTCAGCAGCCGACCATTTGCGACCTCTTCAGTGGCCTCTAATGTCTCCAGGGAGATGGAATGCCTGCTTGTCCTTGGTGTTGCGGTACGCCAATTGACTCCTATACTGCTTCGAGTGTTACGCACTGAAGTGACTCCCACAGAGCAACTGTGTTCCGTCAGGTTGCTGGGTTTCTGTGAATCAGTTCAGAGACTGCCCATGCGAACGCCACGGGCCACTTCGACCTCCTCCCTTATCTGTCCAATTGAAACACCTTAGGTGGCCACTGGATTGCGGGGAGATTTGAAGTGGAGCCCCGCAAGGAGTAGCCACAAAACGGCACGTGATGGTCGTGCCATCCTCCATAACGCGGTGCATATAAGTAATGTGTGGTCATCTCCTTTGGCCACGTGTACCCATATCCGCATGTACGCCCAAGTCCAGCGATGCGGTTGGAGCGACTTGTTACAGAACCATGAGGGTGTTCCAAGAATTCCTCATATTCTGGGACTAAGCAAAGGTCCCGGAAGAAAGGAGGGTGGCTATTCTTAGGCTAGCTGGGATCAGCGTCACCCGGAAGCCATGGGGGCCGCAGACAGTCTCGTAGTACAGCTCGGTCGACCAGCCGGATACCGAGGTCATATGAAGTCGCCCAACGCCGAAAAATGCGAATATCTCACCGGAGTGGCAATCTGTCCGTGCCACAGATGCGAGTTGGCGTAGAACGGCCTCTTTCACACGTCAGGTTATATACATCTGTAGGGAGCATATACAAAAGCAATAAGAGACAAGAAGCCAAAAGCATGCGTTCATGTTCGCAATGCCTAATACGCTCGATCAACCAGTGTCACCCTCAACTAAACCGCGGGCTGAAGTCGACTGGAGATGGCTAATGGCTACACCCTGGAGGTGTTGACCATCGCTGAGTGGGCTGCGGCCAGAGCGACCATTAGGTAAGGTGTAAACCAGCCCACACTCGATCGTTGCCGCTGAACCAGAAGGGTTCTTCTCACCTCTGAGAGTCGCTTCACTTCCCGCGATAGCAAGGATAACCGCTCATGCCCTAGCCGGCAAGGACTGGATGTTCCATGCAAGCCTACGCCTGAAAGCACGCCTGAAATTAAGCCTCAGGGTGGTCACTGACTGGGCAGGTGCAAGTGCACGCCACCATCTGCCGCCCCCCCGACACAGCCCCAAATAAAGGGGGTCAGGCAGGCATGTGGGACCTGCCTGGGACCCGCCCATCCACCTGTGGGGTTCCCGAGGGAAGCTTTGTGGCCCCACCAAGGGCTTCATGGTGGGTTTGAGCGCCTGCCTGCGTGCGCGGCAGGAGCTAAGTAACACTCTCGCTCCAATCGTGGGCAGTCCACCAGGACTTTTGCCCGTCGCCGGGTCAGTCCAGCTTGACCCAACGAAAGAGAAGGCCCAACCGTTAACTTGCCCTGGGTGGGAGGGACAACACCCCTCCCCCTCATCTTTTCCATTGTTATTTGATTTGATGTTTGCCGTGAGAGAGGTCATTCTGGAAGGAGGAGGACATTGGCGAATGCCCGACCTCCACGCGATCCTGCCCATTAACCCGGGTGGCTAGGGGGGGGGGCCAAGGATTATGGTACGGAAGCCAGAGCGTGTATCCACGGGACAACTCCGAGTGGGGGGTGGCCATAACTCGCAATACCTCTGGGGCCTCCCTGCTGCCCAAGAATCCCCGCAGATGCCCAGTTACCCATGGGCGTGGCCACGAGAGAAATGCGAAGTCTTGATGATGAAGAGGCTGAACTGTGACCTTGCAGGGGAGAGACTTATGCAAAAAGTTGGTTCCTTTTTCGCACTGAGTCTAAGCCAGGGGGGGCGCTGCAAGCACTTAACACTATCTAGGCTACCACAAACACCATCGTTCCCCTCACCATGGGCACATGGAGCACACCACGCCTATATATAATTATATATTATATCTATTATATTATATATATATAGTAATATATATATATATTATATGTATATAGTATGTATAAATATATATATATATATTATTATATAATATAGATATATATATACTATGTATATAATATATATATATATATATGTACAACATACACTGTATATATATATATATATATTATATATATATATCTATATATCTATATATATATATATATATATATATGATACGATCTTCTTCTAACAGGTAGTTCAATGCTGAGCCGCCGTGGTCCACAGCATGGTGTCTTAATTGTACGTTTTTCATGTTGTGATGGGCTTCTTGGAGGAGTACGTGGTAGCGGGTTTCCCCCAGTTCCTTGCCACGGAAAGTGCCCGGGGTACCTTTTATGGTAATCATTACTGCTCTATTTATCCGAGCTTGATGGGACCAAAGCACTTGACTTGGTACTGGCTTGGCCACCCATGGCTAGGTAGGCAAATCAGGTGAAGTTCCTTGCCCAAGGGAACAACGCGGCGGTTGGTGACTCTGAAACCCTCGAACTCAGATTGCCGTTCGGACAAAGTCCTCGAGTCCCGACGCTCTTAACCACTCGGTCGTCACGCGCGGCCGTTGACGATCATGGGCTTCATGGATTTTTTTTCTAGTTCTTGCAATTTTAGAGTGCGGTGTTTTGCCATTATTGCCCTCCGCCCCGGTGTTTTTTTCAGTCCGATCTCTATTTATTACCCGTCACTAAACTGAGCTGGCTTGGGGGCCCCGCCAGTGGTCTATGGCAGGCATTCGGGTGGGTTTTTCCTTGCCCCAGGGAAACAACGCGCGCGGCCGTGACTCGAACCCTCGACTCAAGTGTGGCCGTCTTGAGTCCGACGCTCTAACATTCGGCCACTGCGGCCATATATATATATATATAATAGTATAGTATATATAATATATATATATATAATATAGTATATATATATATAATATTAATATAGAGTATATATATAATATGTATGTATTATGATAAAGAATATCATCTTCACAATACACGAGATGTATTTTGACCGTTTTCGATTCATATTTTATATTTTACAACAGACACACAAACCACAAATATAATGATATATATAATATATATATATATATATATATATTAGTAATATATATATATATATATATATATATATCTGATATAGTATATACTTGTTTTTTTTTTTTTTCTTAATAGCCATTCATTCCACTGCATGACATAGGCCCCTCCCGAGTCATTTGAAAGGTTATATGGCATTGCCACCCTTGTCTGATTGGATTCCGTTCCTAATCAACCGCGGTTTTGTGCCACGGCGGTGAC
>NC_051421.1:34600439-34602939 GCF_015228065.2 Penaeus monodon | reverse complement strand
GCATTCTTTGAAACAAAAAGACATTCTTTAAAGCAAGCTAAGTTGGGCGGTAGTGGGGCATTTCGGCAACAAACTTCAAAGGATGTTGAGGCTTGAGGATCGCCATGTTGATTGCAAAGAGCATGAAGAGCCATAACATCGGACAGTCTCTCATAAAGCAAGTCTACTCCGTGCAACAGAACTCGTTCTGGGGAAAAATAGTGCAAACAAGCTTTCCCAAATTTCACTATCGAACGTATATGCTCGTTTCGTGTCAGGCAACTCTGTAAAAGAGGAAATGCTGTTCAGTCACCCCATGGAAAATTGTACAACAGGAGCAGCTGTTCAGGAAAACCAACTTTCGTGGAATTCGCCGGTAGGGGTGTGCCCTGATGGGGCTCCAGCCATGCTTGGTCTGCAGTCTGGACTCATTACTTGGGTGAAAAAAAATCATCTGTTGTGGGTACACGCTTCTTCGTGAGGCGTTAGCACCAAGAACCTTGCCTACTGAAATAAGGAATGTCCTGAACGTAGCTATCAAGGTTGTCGACTTTATCAAAGGTGGAGCTCTAAACAGTCGTCTTTTCAAACTGTTGTCTAAGGATATGGAATCTGAATATGAAGCATTGCGTTTCCACACGAACGCATGATGGCTGTCAAAGGGGAACATGCTTGGACGGCTTTATGAGCTACAAGAAGTAGTAATATTTTTAGATTCACAGCAGAAAGCGGATCTTTATGGCAAGTCCCAGTCTGAAGGCTTTCAGCTCTCTCTAACTTACCTGGTGGACGTCTTCGAAGCAGTGAATGCTCTCATCCTTAAACTACAAATGAAAAACATGAACATTCTCACGCACCACGGCACCATTCGAACCTTCATGACCAAACTCGACCTCTGGAAATGTCGAATTCAGCTGGGAAATACAGCCAGTTTTAGTTACTTGGATTCTGCTCTCATCAAATAAATAATCACTCATCTAACTGACTTAAAAACAGAATTCATCAGATACTTCCACTCCACAGCTAAGGAAGACTTCAAAGAACTAGACCTTGCGACGATCTGGGTCAAGTGCCTTCACGTTTACCCTCTGATCTCACGTCAGCCTCTTCGGATTCTAGCTGTGATCGGATCCGCTTACCTTTGTGAAGCTGCTTTTCCCACGCTCGCTGCTGTCAAGGCCAGTCACAGAAGAAGTTGAACGTTGAAGGGGACTCACGTTGTGCACTCTCTGGCATTCAACCACGCGCCCATGATCTTGTACTTAAGAAGCAGTGGAAAGTATCTCACTAATAATGGGACTAATTCATACAAAAAAATAAATAAAAAAATTTGCCAAGAAGCAGTGGCAAGTATCTCACTAATAATGGGACTAATTCATACAAAAAAATGCCAAGAAGCAGTGTCAAGTATCTCACTAATAATATGACTTAATTCATACTAAGAAAAAAAAAAAATCTTTAGAATCTGGGAGGGCAGATAATTAATTCATAGATGCAAGTGGGGCGTGGAAAGAAGGACACGTTCTTAAGGAAGGCGGGGTAGTAAAATATTTAAGAATCACTGGATGAGCCACTCGATATTTTTCTAAGATACCTGACCATTATTTTTTTCCCGAAGAACATGTGTCGCCTCATCACAGTGGCAAACCTTCAAGCAGTGGCAAGTGAAAAGTTTATACCTATCTAACTGCTATGACTGAATTCCTATTGAAAATTCTCCCTTTGCAAATTTTCTCTATTTTCTCTATGACAATTCCTTCACTATAAAGCCATTTCATCCTTAATAAACATTTCATCTCGCTTTGGAAATTCTACACATTTCCTTTCTTTCACTTAATTTCTTACTTCGATGTCTGTGCGTATTGCATTTTCTCTCGTGCATTATTTATTTCAAATTGTTGTAATATGAACTATTTGACGCATTTTTCGCTTGTAACATGATACTGTTCATTTGGCGCTCGGCCCTGACCACACATTTATCAAAAGCTTAACAGGGAACCAACATTGATATCAGTAACAATACGGTCAGTGAATTTGACAAAGTGTGAACTCTCTCATGTCTTTGGTTTTCTTAAGTGATGCATTCTTGCTTCTTATTACTGTCCTTATTCTTTTAAGGCATTATTTATTCTTGTTTATCCAGTTGCCTTTTGTCTGCACAGTGATTTGCTTTGTTTATTGTTAATCGTAGTTTTTACAATTTGACTTTTCTTGCCCTCGGTCACACGATCTTTAACTCGAGACCCATTATTGTATACTTTGACTGACCTTTTTAAGGGCAAATATCTCACATTCCTTCAGCGGACACATCAGTAAGGACACTTACTGTCGTTTCGTCTTTTTTTTTTAATAATTTCTTCTTAACGTTTGTTTACTTATTCATTTTTTCGTTCATTCGATTCACCATCGATTATAGCGACTTGAATAATCATGTACATGTCACCCCCCCCCCCTTTGTGATATTAGCTGACACTGTAATTTCATATTTATTTCATTGTCATTTTTTACAGCAATAACTTAA
>NC_051421.1:34590439-34592939 GCF_015228065.2 Penaeus monodon | reverse complement strand
AGTCGGGACGAAACATCAAAACTAGAATAACATTGCCAGGACTCGAGCGGATTCCACACAAAAAATGTGGTCAGCAGGACAAGACGCAGATACATAAATAGAGGCGCACCATGACTTAAATTGTCGTAAACATCTTGTGACAAAGTGACACCACGTGATGGACCAACAGAAGCAAATAAGAGGTCATGAGTGCAAAAGCAACAAGCAGTTCTAAGTGATCGCAATGTATATCATAACGTACCAGTCTGGGAGCAAGAAAATAACTCGGGTGGCTGGAAGAGAAAGCTTACAGGGATATACTGTGCTGAAAATTTGCTGGGACACAGGAAAGTCCTGATGCAGGTACCTCTCAAATTAGTGAAAATAAATTATATTATATTCACAATAACTGTTAAGGGTGTGACCGGATGGGCTTTGCATTTTGGTTATATCATATATATATTTTTTTTTCTTCTTCTTCTCTTTTTGTTAAAATAAACAATGTGCTTTTTTTAAATTGTTAACTTTAATTCTTTTATTTCAATTAATTGATACAAGTTTGGTGAGTTCAATCTGTGAGAGATATTAAGGCAAATATTAATTATAAAGATGATATCGGACATTGAGGATATTGTAATTAATGATGAAAAGGGGGCAACAACACCTTTTTTCTATGTCTCTGCCTCTTTGTTATGTTTATCTTTGTGGGTCTTTGTCTGTCTCTTTCTTTCTATTTCTATCTCTCTATCTGTCAAACGTCTCTGTCTTTCTCTCCCCTCCGTCCCCCCCGCTCTCTCTCATATATATATCATCATCATCAAGGGGCTAACGCCGACGGGGGCGCATGGCCGCATCCACCCTTCGCTTCCAGCCACGAGGATCCCTCGAGGCGAGTCTCCAGGCAGGCCCACGGCCGATCTCTAATTCCTCGCGACAGGCATCGTCGAGTTGCCCAAGCCATGACCTCCTGAGTCGTCCCACAAGCTTCCTCCACCCAGGGTTGTCTCGCAGAGAGACAACCTGATGGGCAGGGTCGTCCACAGGGAAACGAGACAGGTGCCTGAGTTGGCGATCCCGGATTATACAAGTAACAGATTCCGGTTGGACACGTAGTCCTTCCAACTGTACCCCATGATCCGGCGAAGGGACTTGTTACAAAAGGCATCAAGACGAGACTCCAAGACACTGGATAGCATCCAGGTTTCGTTTCCATAGAGCAAAACTGACAGTATCAAGGCCTTGAAGACATGCAGCTTGGTCCTTCTGCATAGGTACCGACATCTCCAAATGCTCTTGTTGATCGAGTTCATGGCTTCTGTTGCCAGACCAATCCGTCTATTGACTTCTTGGTCTGACAGCCTAGAGATATGGACCACGTTACCAAGGTATGTAAAACTCTCTGTAACATCAACGTCCTCGCCGGAAACATGGATCGACTGAACGGGTTCTCCTAACAGGCCCACAAAGTCCTGAATCTTGGTCTTGCTCCAGGAGACCTCTAGGCCTAAGGGCTTCGCTTCATTGCTGAATGCATCAAGAGCCGCCACCAGTGACTCCAAGGACTCAGATAGGATAGCAACATCATCGGCAAGGTCAAGGTCTGAGACCTTGATATTGCCTAGTGTTGCTCCACACTGACTTTGGCCAGTAATTCTGCCCATTATCCAGTCCATACAGGTGTTGAAAAGTGTTGGTATAAGGACACAGCCTTGCCTTACCCCTGAATGAACAGGGAAGAAGTTCGACAGACCCCCCACACTTTACAGCACTTTCAGTACCAGTATAAAGGCTTGTTGTTAGGCCAATAATCTGTGTCGGAGTCTCAGGATCTCCCATAGCGATTCCCGATGCACCGAGTCAAACGTCTTCTTGAGGGCACGACGGCGTTCCACAATTACTCGAAGCGCTAGTATTCGGTCTATTGTGGACTTGCCAGGAGTAAATCCAGACTGCTCCGGTCTCTGATGCCGCAGTAGGTGGTTTCGGAACCGTTTCAGAAGAATGTGGGAGAGAACTTTGCCTGGTATGCTGAGCAGTGTAATGCCACGGTAGTTGCTACAATCCCAACGATCACCTTTCCCCTTCCAGAGAGGGAAGACCACGCCCCTCATATATATATATATATATATATATATATATATATATATATATATATATATATATATATATATATATATATATATATATGTATATATGTCTATCGCTATCTCTCCCCCCACGTTCTCTCTCTCTCTCCTTCCCGCCCTCTCCCTCTTCCCTGTCCTTCCCCTTCTCTCCTCGCGTCCCCCTCTCTCCCCCTCTCTCTCCTTCCTCTCCCCTCCTCTTTCCCTCTCCCCTTCCCCTCCTCTCCCTCCTTTCTCCTCTCCTTCCCTCTCCTCTCTCTCCTTCTCCCCTCCCCTCTCTCTCTCTCTCTCTCTCTCTCTCTTCCTCCCCTTCCCCTCCTCTCCCTCCCCTAACCCTCCCTCTCCCTCTCCTTCCTTCTCCCTTTCCCTCTCCCTCTCTCTCCTTCCCTCTCCTCCCT
>NC_051421.1:34580439-34585439 GCF_015228065.2 Penaeus monodon | reverse complement strand
GAGGGTTCACAAAATATTCGCTAAACATAGGATATGGCAACATTGGTTTTGATGGGAAAATGTCAGTACAGAGTTTCTGTTTTAAGGCATGGTTAGAGCGTCGGACTCAAGACTGTCACGACGGTAATCTGAGTTCGAGGGTTCGAGTCATCGACCGGCGCGTTGTTCCCTTGGGCAAGGAACTTCACCTCGATTGCCTGCCTAGCCACTGGGTGGCCAAGCCAGCCCAAGTCAGTGCTGGTCCCAAGCCCGGATAAAAATAGAGAGAATGATTACCTAGAAAGGTAACACCGGCACTCTCCGTGGAAAGGAACTACCACGTACTCACTCCAAGAGCATCACAACATGAAATCTACAATTAAGTATCATGCTGTGACCACGGCGGCTCAGACATGAACCTACCGTTAAAAAAAAAAAAAAAAAAAAAAAAAAAGGGTCTTGTGGTCACATGTTGGGTCGCGGACACTGGATATGTCAATACAATTAAATTGTGAACATCGGAAAACTACAATATCGTCAATAATAATGATTACAAACATAGTGATTGAGAATAAGGATTTTTTTTTACAAACATTTAGAGTATAATCAAGATATAAGTTCACTTGTAGTTATAATGTATTTGGCGGTAAGGGTCGGAATCGCTTGCTCTGGGGGCACTTTGCCTTTGTCGTTACGTTCTGGGCGCAGGTCAGTGTTGGCACAGGCGATTACCAGTAGGGTCCAGGGTACCGTGGGAAGTCGAGGGTGTGAGTAGGTGGGGGGGGGGAGAACCATTAGAGAGGGAGAAGGAGAGGGAGGGAGGAGAGGGAAGGAGGGGAGGGAGAAGGAGAGGGAGAGGGAGGCAGTGAGAGGGAGAGGGAGAGGGAGGGAGAGGAAGGGAGAGGGAGATGGAGGGAGAGGGAGGATAACGTGAGGGGAGGGTGAGGGTGAGGGAAGGGGGGAGGGAGAAGGAGGGAGAGGGAGAGGGATGGGAGGAGAGGGCAGGAGAAAGAGGGAAGGAGAGAGAGGGAGAGGGAAAGGGAGAGGAAGGGAGAGAGAGCATTATTGTTATGATTAATACATTTCTCATAATTATTATATATTACCAAAATCATCAAAGAAATCGAAAAAAACAGAAGGAGAGGGAGGGGGAGGGTGAGGGTGAGGGTAAGGGTGAAGGGGAGGGGGAGGAGAGGGAGGACGGGGGAGAGGGAGAAGGAAGGAGAGGGAGAGGGAGGGAGGAAAGAGGGAGGGAGAGAGGAGGGAGAGGAGAGGGAGAGGGAGAGGGAGAGAGAGGGAGAGGGAAAGGGAGAGGGAGGGAGAGAGAGAGAGAGAGAAGGAGAGGGAGGGGGAGAGGGAGGGGGAGGGAGAGGGAGGGGGAGAGGGAGGGGGGAGGGAGAGGGAGGGAGAAGAGGGAAGGAGAGGGAGGGAGAGGGAGAGGGAGGGTTAGGGGGAGGGAGAGGGAGGGGAAGGGGGAGGAAGAGAGGGAGGGAGAGAGAGAGAAAGAGAGGGAGAGGAGGGGGAGGGGAGGAAGGGAGAGAGGAGGGAGAGAGAGGGGGACGGCGAGGGAGGAGAAGGGGGAAGGACAGGGGAAGAGGGAGAGGGCGGGAAGGAGAGAGAGGAGAGAACGTGGGGGGAGAGATAGCGATAGACATATATACATATATATATATAATATATATATATTTTATATATATATATATATATATATATATATATATATATATGAGGGGCGTGGTCTTCCCTCTCTGGAAGGGGAAAGGTGATCGTTGGGATTGTAGCAACTACCGTGGCATTACACTGCTCAGCATACCAGGCAAAGTTCTCTCCCACATTCTTCTGAAACGGTTCCGAAACCACCTACTGCGGCATCAGAGACCGGAGCAGTCTGGATTTACTCCTGGCAAGTCCACAATAGACCGAATACTAGCGCTTCGAGTAATTGTGGAACGCCGTCGTGCCCTCAAGAAGACGTTTGACTCGGTGCATCGGGAATCGCTATGGGAGATCCTGAGACTCCGACACAGATTATTGGCCTAACAACAAGCCTTTATACTGGTACTGAAAGTGCTGTAAAGTGTGGGGGGTCTGTCGAACTTCTTCCCTGTTCATTCAGGGGTAAGGCAAGGCTGTGTCCTTATACCAACACTTTTCAACACCTGTATGGACTGGATAATGGGCAGAATTACTGGCCAAAGTCAGTGTGGAGCAACACTAGGCAATATCAAGGTCTCAGACCTTGACCTTGCCGATGATGTTGCTATCCTATCTGAGTCCTTGGAGTCACTGGTGGCGGCTCTTGATGCATTCAGCAATGAAGCGAAGCCCTTAGGCCTAGAGGTCTCCTGGAGCAAGACCAAGATTCAGGACTTTGTGGGCCTGTTAGGAGAACCCGTTCAGTCGATCCATGTTTCCGGCGAGGACGTTGATGTTACAGAGAGTTTTACATACCTTGGTAACGTGGTCCATATCTCTAGGCTGTCAGACCAAGAAGTCAATAGACGGATTGGTCTGGCAACAGGAGCCATGAACTCGATCAACAAGAGCATTTGGAGATGTCGGTACCTATGCAGAAGGACCAAGCTGCATGTCTTCAAGGCCTTGATACTGTCAGTTTTGCTCTATGGAAACGAAACCTGGATGCTATCCAGTGTCTTGGAGTCTCGTCTTGATGCCTTTTGTAACAAGTCCCTTCGCCGGATCATGGGGTACAGTTGGAAGGACTACGTGTCCAACCGGAATCTGTTACTTGTATAATCCGGGATCGCCAACTCAGGCACCTGTCTCGTTTCCCTGTGAACGACCCTGCCCATCAGGTTGTCTCTCTGCGAGACAACCCTGGGTGGAGGAAGCTTGTGGGACGACTCAGGAGGTCATGGCTTGGGCAACTCGACGATGCCTGTCGCGAGGAATTAGAGATGGGCCGTGGGCCTGCCTGGAGACTCGCCTCGAGGGATCCTCGTGGCTGGAAGCGAAGGGTGGATGCGGCCATGCGCCCCCGTCGGCGTTAGCCCCTTGATGATGATGATATATATATGAGAGAGAGCGGGGGGGACGGAGGGGAGAGAAAGACAGAGACGTTTGACAGATAGAGAGATAGAAATAGAAAGAAAGAGACAGACAAAGACCCACAAAGATAAACATAACAAAGAGGCAGAGACATAGAAAAAAGGTGTTGTTGCCCCCTTTTCATCATTAATTACAATATCCTCAATGTCCGATATCATCTTTATAATTAATATTGCCTTAATATCTCTCACAGATTGAACTCACCAAACTTGTATCAATTAATTGAAATAAAAGAATTAATTTTAACAATTTTAAAAAATGCACACATTGTTTATTTTAACAAAAACGAGAAGAAGAATAAAAAAAAAATATATATATGATATAACCAAAATGCAAAGCCCTCCGGTCCACACCCTTAACAGTTATTGTGAATATAATATAATTTATTTTCACTAATTGAGAGGTACCTGCATCAGGACTTTCCTGTGTCCCAGCAAATTTTCAGCACAGTATATCCCTGTAAGCTTTCTCTTCCAGCCACCCGAGTTATTTTCTTGCTCCCAGACTGGTACGTTATGATATACATTGCGATCACTTAGAACTGCTTGTTGCTTTTGCACTCATGACCTCTTATTTGCTTCTGTTGGTCCATCACGTGGTGTCACTTTGTCACAAGATGTTTACGACAATTTAAGTCATGGTGCGCCTCTATTTATGTATCTGCGTCTTGTCCTGCTGACCACATTTTTTGTGTGGAATCCGCTCGAGTCCTGGCAATGTTATTCTAGTTTTGATGTTTCGTCCCGACTTGTTTGTTTCACCTGTTCATGTGGCATCCGCTTCGCCCTCGTGTTGTTCACCTGACAATGCCTTCGTGTTTTTACGACACAGGGAAATATGAGGAAATATAGTGCAAAATAGATAGATCAGTATATTCCATATTTGCGGAGTGTATTTTAAAAATTGTAATAGCCTGGAATATGTCCGTTTAATTCAATAGATCCTCTCCACATATTAATTGCCACATAACTCGATGTTTAAGACTTATTAAAGACAGAGAATCATGGCGTATTTGTCGTCATATCATCCCAAATGTGCATATTGAAGGGGGAAGTCAGTGAAGAGATTGGTAACAACAGATGTCCAGCCAGGACGTAGAAAGAAACGAATACATGGAATTTGATGTTTTCAAGTAAAGCATTAATTGAAATATGAATATAAATCTGGTATGTTTGACATGGCTAACTCTGACGACCTCTTGGAAATATCTGCCCCAATATTCTCCTATCCAAACCTCGAAATCTCTTGAAGGGCATCACTTCCTGTGACTTGAGCATGAATTTCGGATCTCAGTGACTCAGGTGAGGTAACCTTGCAAATTTCAGTTACAGAAAAATTGATTGGTGCAGACACACCAAACTATATTCATTTTAGCCAGTTTATTAACTTACTACTCCTACTACTACTAAAATATGATTTTTTATATCATGGAAAACTGTACATTTTGTACGACAGTTGAAATCTTTAAAACAAGAATATGTATGAGAGTACATATAATTTTTTTCCATAATAATTATCTATCAGAAAAAACTCACTGTTTTTTGTTTTCTTTTAATAATAAGAGGTTGTACTTATTTGGCATGATTTAGGCTTCAATACAAAACTGTGGACTGGTTGGAGCGCTGACTGCATCAGGCATGGTGCCGTGGGATCCCTTGCTTCCGGCCTCAAGACGTCTTGAACTTCCGTTATAGGAGCTATTTAGTTTCTGGGAAGACATGGTAAACATGGTTGGATGATAAATTACCATGCTTAGGTCTGTAAAATATATTTTTTGGCATATCCGAGAGGAGTAATTATTAGTAAACGAATCATCGGTTTAGGTCCAACCTTGTCAGAGAAGCGAATTTCAAAGTAATAAACATCGATCAGTTTTGATGACTTGGAAGATCTGTTATTTAGTCAAAATGGACAGGTATGCGGAAAGTCAACTAAATTTTTGCCACATTTAA
>NC_051421.1:34570961-34573461 GCF_015228065.2 Penaeus monodon | reverse complement strand
ATGCACATACGTACACACACACACACACACACACACACACACACACACACACACACACACACACACACACACACACGTACACGCACACGCACACGCACACGTACACGCACACGCGCACACACACACACACACTGGATCTCTCCGGAGACGATGTAACTTTAGGACTCAAAGACTAGAATATTTGGAGAAAAGACAGGGCAAATGGAAATGGAGGGGGTAACAATATTAACAAGGAAAGGACTTATTATAAAGGAGTTAGAGATTAAGTATAGTAGAACTAAAGCTAACTGAGGTGGAAACAGAGTAAACATAATGACCACAGTACACATGCCACCCCATACAACACAAGAAAATTACCGAAAACTTATTCAAGGTAAGTTAAAGAGCTTGCAAGAAGCGCCACAACTTTCGGAAACTAATGCAAAAGAAATTCTTCTGACAGGGAATTTTGACCGGGTAAGACTCAATCCCAGGGATCAGCCAGATTTGTGGAATGCGAAAGTACTAGAAGTCAGGAAAGAATTTCCAAAACGTAACAGAACATGCCAGGATAAAAGGGCTAGATAGACCGTCTATGTTTGGCCTAATATTTACAAAGCATAAAGGTAACATTAAGGATATGGAGTACTGTCCTCCTCTAAGAAAAGTGACCATGTAGTAATTATGCTGAAAAACTGTCTGCTACAGGAAAAATTCATCGTGAGTAAGGAAAAGTACCTTCTAGTAGTAGAGAAAGTACAATTACAAGAGAGGTAATTATTGAAACACTCCTGAACCTTGATATGTAATATTCTAAATTTTGTTATAAAGAGTCTATAAAAAGGAGTAGAAAAAATAGTATCAAGATTCAAAACTGAAGCAAGAAATGGGCAAAAGTGGTTCAATGATAAATTCAAGAAAATGAGAGAAAACAAGCAGTTCCTTTAGTAAAAGTTCAGAAGACACAGGTTTCAGGCAGCGTATGAAAGGTATAAAGTAGGAAGAAACGAGTTAACCCAAACCATGAGGATGGCGAGATTAGACTCTGAAAAGGATATGATCAACCCAAGCTCATCTTCAACTACATAAAAAGTAAGACTAAAAGTAGAGATTAAATTAGCGCCATCAAAGACGGTAACTTCGTTTATCTAAGGAGGAAATGTGTGAAATCCTTAATGAAAAATTTCAGTAGGTCTTTGTTCAGGATTCATGCTTTGAAATGGCAAGTAACCGTACAAACGTAAATCAGAATATCGAAAATATCACACTAGAAATGAATAGAATAAAAGACAAGACTAAAATCAGGGACCAGAAGAGATTTCTAACAGGTTCTGTACTCCGCTATGTACTCCGTTATTGTTAATCTTACAAAATTCAGTGACACAAGGAAAACTAACAAAAGATTGGAAACATGCCAATGTTACACCTTAATACAAGAGCGGCGACAAACAAGACCTTCTAAATTATGGACCAGTTTCGTTAACTAGCGTAGTATCCAAGCTGTTAGAAAGGATAAATAGGAAACAGTGGGTTGAAGAACTTGAAAAAACACGATGAAATATCAAATAAACAATTTGATTTTAGGGAAGGAAGGTCATGCGTTGCAAATCTCCTATTTTCTATGATAGAGTTTCTGAAATATTACAAGAAAGAGCCGCCTGCTGGATTGTGTATACTTAGACTTTAAGATGCGCATTTGATAAGGTGTCTCATAGAATACTATTATAGAAATTAGAACACCTACGTGGAGTGCAAGGCACACTCCTCGAATGGATGAAAGCCTTCCTTCATAAAAGACAGATGAGCACCGTAATTAGAGGGAAGCACCCTACATGCGACGAGTAACTAGCGGAGTACCTCAAGGATCGGTCTTGGCTCCGATTATGTTTACTATTTTCATCAACGATTTAGAGTCAACCATAAGCCTAGGTAGTTATCTGAATATGTTTGCAGACGACGTGAAATTGCAAAACAGTATAATAGATGTCTCGGGCCATTGCCTCCGAAGTGACCGAAAAATTATTCATGTGGAGTTGTACTTGCAGAATGGAATTTAGCACCAGTTAATGCCATGTAGTCAGGTTCGGAGAAGTAAAAAGTGTCTGCTATACCAGTACCAATTAGGAATATCAAACCCAGCAGATAAAGAAAAAGACCCTGGAATAATCACAAACAGGAACCTAAGCCCATATGATAATTTAAAAGACAAGGACCATAAAATGCTAGGGCTGATTGCCAACATGAAGAGGGCATTGGTTTATGTGATATGATAAAGAAGATCATTACCTAGTCTAGAGTATGGCGCAGTGTATGGAGTCCACACACACACACACACACACACACACACACACACACACACACACACACACACACACACACACACACACACACACAAAATAATAATAACAAATAAATAAATAAATTTATATACACACACACACACACACACACACACACACATATATATATATATATATATAATATAATAATTTTATTATATATTTTATAATATAATATAATA
>NC_051421.1:34538781-34552431 GCF_015228065.2 Penaeus monodon | reverse complement strand
GTTAATGATTTTTTATTAAAGCAACTTCTGAAAAAGAAAAGCCTAAAATGGGGTGGTGAAAATAACTAATAATACCCTGTGACTACTTGGGCCCATGGCCATGTGCTTTGGGCTATTCTTGCCAAACGTGGCGATTGGGTTAAGTGTATAAAATTATTGCATAAACATTATGCATAATTAAATTTTATTAAAAATATTAGTCTCCCTAAGGAAAATAATAAGACCCTCTAAGTCACAATCCCCCCCAAACATTTTTCGTGTTTTTAGGGGGGGGGGAGACAAGTACATACGTCTTTGGTCTGAGAATGTTGCACATCTTTCCACTACATGTGCGACCGTTAATGGCTCTTGGCATCCCTCGCAAAGTGCTTGACTTTTAGCCATCATCGGCCCATGAGTCAGTCTTGTGTGCCCGATTCTTAGTCTTGTTAATACAACTTCCACTTTTCGGTTGGGATGGATGCTAGTTACACAACTGCCAAGGTCATCTCTAATCTCTCGCAGTTTATTTCTGGAGATATGCCTCCATTGTTCCTTCCATTTATCGTAAAGACAACTCCAGATGCTGGGTTTCAGGTCGGTGTGCGGGAGAGGAAAACGAGCATCACAAGGCTGAGTGGCACCTGCCTTGGCCTTCTGATCAGCTCGCTCATTCCCACTGACACCAACATGCGCTGGCACCAACAAAAGAGTTACTTTATATGTTGTTGACATCAGTGCAAGCCAATCTTGAACCTCCCCCCATAATGGATGTGTGAGTTTAAACTCTTGATTGCTTGCAAGGCACTACGAGAGTCACAATATATTACAACAGAATGGTTCGTAAGATCTCTAGTCATCTTAACTGCTGCAAGGATGGCATGTAACTCTGCAGTGAAGATCGAGGCTTCTAGAGAAAGACTGCCATATGCAGTCTTCCTTCTGCTCACTGCTGCAAAGCCCACACCATTTTCAGATTATGAACCATCTGTATATATTGCATCCGAGCCTTGGTACTTAGAAATGTGCTGAAGAAAATCTCTCTCTGAACTTTGCTTCAGATCTCTCCCCTTCCCAATTCCGACCATATCCAGCTCGACTTGATTAGTCCAAGGAGGGAATGGGGAAAATTCCAACAGCCAGAACCTTGGGTGAGACTTAAATTAAGCTCTTCCACAAGATTCCTCATTTCTCCTACCATAGGATCGGCTATCCTCAAGGGGTTGAAAGCCAATCTGGATGTAGGATACCCCCGGAATCCTTTGTAGTCTCGTGTAGTAAACCCGGTTCATGTAGTCCCGGTGTAACGAAAGAGGTGGTTCTCCACTCTCAGCATACAGGGACTCCACAGGTGATTGATTGATTATTCAAAATTATCTGCCGCGTCAACAGCTAAGGTCATTAGCGGCGAATGCCTTGTTAAATAGAAATATTAAAATATTTAAAACTTTAATAATCTATGAATAAATATTTTACAAATAACGATAAACAAAAAAAAAAAAAAAAAATCAAAGCATAAATATTATGCTTTAAGTATATAAAATATTGCATAAACATTATGCATAATTAAATTTTATTGAAAATATTAGTCTCCCTAAGGAAACTAATAAGATCCTCTATGTCACAATCCTCCCCCAATACATTCTTCAGGTGTATATGGGGGAGACAAGTACATACGTCTTTGGTCTGAGAATGTTGCATATCTTTCCACTACATGTGCGATCGTTAATGGCTCTTGGCATCCATCACAAAGTGCTTGACTTTTAGCCATCATCGGCCCATGAGTCAGTCTTGTGTGCCCGATTCTTAGTCTTGTTTAATGCAATTTCCCACTTTTCGGTTTGGGGGGTGGATGCTAGTCACCCAACTGCCAAGGTCATCTCTAATCTCTCGCAGTTTGTTTCGGAGATATGCCTCCACGTTCCCTCCATTTATTGCGAAGACAACCCCTTATGCTGGGTTTCGGGTTTCGGTGTGTGGGAGAGAAAAACTAGCATCACAAGGCTGAGCAGCAAACTGCCTTGGCCTTCTGATCAGCTCGCTCATTCCCACTGATCCCAAACATGGGGCTCACCCAACACAGAGTTATCTTTTTGCGTGTTGACATCAGTGAAGCCAATCTTGAACCTCCCTTACTACTGGATGTGAGAGTTTAGCTCTTGATTGCTTGCAAAGCACTACGATAGTCAAAAATATATCACAAAGAATGGTTCGTAAGATCTTAGTCATCTTACTGCTGCAAGGGATGGCATGAAAACTCTGCAGTGAAGATCGACGGCTGCTAGAGAAAGACTGCCAGATGCATTTCTTCCTTCTGCTCACTGCTGCAAAGCCCACACCATTTTCAGATTTCGAACCATCTGTATATATTGCCTCTGATCCTTGGTACTTAGAAATATGCTGAAGAAATTTCTCTTTGACTTCTGCTTCTGATTTCTCCCCTTTCACAATTCCTACCAAATCCAGCTCGACTTGACTAGTCCAAGGGGGGAATTGGGGAATTCCAACAGCCAGAACCTTAGTGAGACTCAAATTAAGATTTTCCACAAGATTCCTCATTCTCCTACATAGGATCGGCTATCCTCAAGGGGGTTGAAAACCAAAATCTGGATGTAGGAGATCCCGGAATCCTTTGTAGTCTCGTGTAGTTAAATCAGATTCATGTAGTCCGGTGTAATGAAAGAGGTGTTCTCCACTCTCAGCATACAGGGATTCCACAGGTGAAGACCTGAAAGCCCCAGTACAGATTCTGAGAGCTTCATTATGAACTGAGTCCAACATCCGGGGAAGACAGTGGGAAAGTTGCAGAAAAATACACCTCACAGCCAAAATCAAGCTTACTACAAAAAATTATAAAGCCTCGGTAAAGCCGTAGAAGCGTTGTGAAATGTGAAAGAACCTGCAAAATACTAAGTGCTTTTGTAGCCTTCATTTTTAAAACTGTTTGATGTGAGGCACCCATGTAAGTCTTGAGTCAAAAATTAGACCCAAGTACTTCACCTCTTGGAAAAAATTGCAGTGGGTTTGCTCCTAAATAGGGGGAAGGGTGGAATTTTCCTCGTTTGTGGAAATGTATAGCCATGGTCTTGCTTGGGGAAAATTTGAACCCATGATATGTTGCCCACTGTATAACCTGATTTATTGCACCCTGCATGTGTCCTTGCACATCCTGAAAGCTTCCTCCTGAGCAGTACAGTGTAAAGTCATCCACATCAGATTACATGGGGACAGAACTTGGAACAACTTTTCCAATGTCATTATAGCAATGGCAAACAGGGTCACACTTAAGACACTCCCTTGGGGGGCCCCCTTCAGCTGGTCTTCCAGGTTAAAAGAAACTGTTTCCCACCCAAACTCAAATTTCCTGCTAGCAAGGAAGCTTTGTATGAAGGTAGGTAATGCTCCTCTTAAACCAATGTCATACAGCTTCATGATTTATGCCATGTTTCCAAGTTGTATCGTAAGCCTTTTCAAGGTCCAAGAAGACTGCCAACAGGGGACGTCGCTGTGCGAAGGAATTCTGTATAGCATTTTTCCATCCTCACAAGTGCTCTGTGGTCGATCTCAATTTTCTAAAGCCATATTGATTTTGGGGTCAACATGTTTTTCTTTTCTAGCAGCCTGTCAGCCTGAAGTTTCCCATTTTCTCCATCAGCTTGCAGATGCAGCTGGTGAGAGAAATTGGTCTGTAATTCCTGGTGCGGAAGCATTTTTGCCAGGTTTGGGAAAACAGGAATGATTATAGCCTTTTTTCCATGTGGATGGCACTGGGGCCCTCTCTATAGATCCTATTGAATAGGTCCAACAGGAACTTCTGGGAGCTCTCCAGTTAGTGAGATATCATTTGATATGGAATATCGTCACTTCCTGGGGCAGTCTTATGGCAGAGCTGCAAAGCAGAGTCCATCTCCTTGCGCAAATATGGCAAATTGTATGGAAGTTCTGCTGCAGTCCTACTGAAGAATGACATTGGGTGTTGTTCCTGTTCAGCATGAAGAGTGGAGGAATTGGCAGGTAAGATGCTCCAGAGGAGATCTCTGCCATGGATTTAGCTAGTCATTAGCAATATCTTTTTTGTCTGTGATGATTATGTCATCTATCTTCAGAGCAGGTTGTGATATGGATGTGCTCTTTCCAGCAATCTTACGCACCTTGTCCCACACCCATGCTAGGGGGGTCCCAGAGTTAATCGAGGAGACATACTGTCTCCACGACGTCCGTCTAGCCTCCTTTAGCACGCGCCTGGCCTTGGCTCGGGTCTTTTTGTAACTGATCAAGGTTACAATGCGGGGCGTCGTTTCAACTGCCTTAATGCAGTTTTCCTTGCTCTGACAGCTTTTTGGGCATTCACAGACCAACCATGGTACTGGAGGTCGACGGTATTTGTCCCGCTATTTTTGGGAATGCATGCTTCTGCTGCAAGATGAATTCGTGATGTAAGTGATTAACAGCATCTTGAACACACGGGAAAAATCATTAACAGATCCTTGCAATTTACTGCAGTTGATCTAAAAAGATTCCAGTCTGCATGTTCAAGTCGCCATCTCTGCTCTCCATTGACTGGAATACCATTTACCTCCAAAATTATTGGAAAATGGTCGCTTCCATGTAAGTCTTCCATGACCTGCCAAGTGAAGTTCAACTGTGAATCAGGTGAGCCAATTGATAGGTCTATATTGGAGAATGTCCAGTTGAACTTGGAAATGTGGGGGAGGTCACTGTTCAATAAAACTGCATCTACTCTTAAGAACAAGGACTCCAAGGCCCTTCCTCGAGGGTTGCACAGTGTCTCCCCAGAGGTGATGCCGACCATTGAAATCTCCCAAGAGTAGAAATGGATGTGGCAATTGCCCAAGTACATCTTCCAAATCATCTATGTTGAGATTATGTGGGGGAAAGGGTAGATGGATGAAACATTTGTAAGGTCGTGTCAAGCCTATTCTCACAGCCTTCACCTGCAGTGTTGTTTGCAGGTGGATGGCCTGGAAGGGAATATCTTGACGTACCATTACTGCTACTCCTCCATGAGGTCCATTGTCAAAGGTCCCATAATGGGCTTGAATTTGGAATCCTCTCAGGGAAATCGGATGATTTTCCCTGGTCAAAATCTCTTGTAGACATACACAAACTGGATTATAAAGCTATCAGATATTGCAGAGTTCTTCCCATTTTGCATAAAATTCCCTTACAGTTCCATTGGATTAGGGTATCCAGTTCTTTTATTATTTCTTCATAAGGTGTTTGGCAGCACCTGTGGTCAAGGTTTGCCTCACACCTTTAGGCTGTCCCTTTCCATGATCCTGGGAGTACCTTTTTAATGGTTGTTTACCTGTGGAGCTAGTTTCCACAGGTTTCTCTTGGACAGGTTCAGGATTTCTTTGCCTGGGCAAAGAGAGGACCTGAGCCTTTACTTCAAGGGCATTCTGCCTAGCAGCAGAGGCCCCTGTGGATGTTGGGGGAAGCTGGAGCTGTCACCGTTGAGGCCTCTGGAGCCTTAAATTTTTGGGCTCCAAAGACCTTACTTTGGGAAGAGGAGTCTCCTCAATAGACCCACCCTCCTACTCCGTTTCTGGTGGAACAACTCACCAGAGGCAGTGTCAGCAATTTCCGATGAGGGTTAAAGAAAGTGGCAGGTGTGTGTTGTAAAAGCATGGAGGGCAAGGGTGGGGGGAAGGAGAATGGGCTAGAATTGAAGCAAAGGACTTACCTGGCTGTGCAAATAGCACACAGGCACGTCGCTTTGCCTCTGGAAAACTAACTTTCTCCTTGCTCCTTATTACCAATACTTCCTTTTCAAATTTGTACCTTTTACACTGCTTTAAAAGAAGCTTCATGAGCCTCTTTGCAGTGGTAACAGCATATTGGACCTGGACAGTTGTCATCTCCTTTGATGACCGTTGTACCACCCTTCAAAATACTTTTGGTTGCCCATTTTTTTTAAAAAACGGCAAGAGTTGGCTCCATGCCCATAACCCTGGCAGTGGAAGCATCGCTTTACGGTTGGGGCCCACATATGGCTTTACCTTGAGGGGGTACCATGCTAACTTAACCGATTCTGGAAGGACTAACGTGTTAAAAGTTAGAAAAAGAGCTGGTGTCGACTGTTCCAAACCCCCAATTTTCCTCTTAAAACGTTTTACTCCCACACTACATTAAAATTCTCTAGTTCCTCTAACAGTTTCTCCTCAGAATACCTCATCAGGTCTCGGGAAAAAAACAATTTCCTTACACTGATTCAGGGTTTTGTGAGAACATGAAACTTTAGCCCCAGGAATGTCGCATATCGCACGCAGACGGTCACTCTGTCTGGTGACAAAAAACCTCAACTATCAGGCTACCATCTCGCTGTGGGGTGATGCGAGGATCACGTTGACATACTTCAACAATTTTTCGATGTACTTCAAAAATATCAAGATCCATGATTGATACACCATCAATGGTCTTCACTACTAGGTACTTACTATATGAAATGTTTTCATATTTACCAGGTAAGATTTCCTTAGTGGATTGAGGAGGACCTTTTTCCCCTTCTTAACTGGTTTGGGAGCCCAGGAACCATTACGATTCCCATTCTTGCCCTTTGGAAGCTAGAAAGGTTCCAAAGGACAATACGTGATGTTCCAGATGGAATGGTCGGGGGATTGCGTAGGTCGTCAGGGAGAGAGCTAGAATCTTTGTAAATTGTTAAATCATAATATTTGAATTCTTCATTTCTTCCCCCCCCCCACCCACCAAAAAAAAGGAGTCCAACGAGGGGTAGACTATAGTTGGGGTTCAAAAATCTCCCCAAACAGCCACAGGGGTAATGAGGAAATATACGCAGCCACTATTACCGTACTGATGGCAGTCGCGGGACCTATGCGCTAAAACTGAATAGTGCCTGCTTGAACCCCAGCCATATTTGACCAGCCGATTTACTTTACCGGGCCTTGATCAAGCCCCCCGTCTAACCCGAATAAAGGACCAAAGAGGTGTGTTGCTAGCTGCAGGACGCAGCATGCAGCATCGCTCAACCTCCAGGACTCCTGTCTCCTGGTAATAAGGGGTGGGCCCCGCACGGCAAACACCCCGTGGGAGAGTTCTCCCTGGGCCAAGATGGAATAAACCAGGGGGGTGCACCATCCCCTCTCATAGGCCTTGGTGCACCAGGAAGCCATTTTGTCTCATCCCTCACTGGTGACCCCTCCAGTATGGGTAGCCCTCTGGTCCGGCTCACCAGATCACTGGGACCTCAAGCCCCCCCACCGCGGCAAGGCGGCTTCCGTTAGGGGGGTCCACAGGTGAAGACCTGAAAGCCCCAGTACAGATTCTGAGAGCTTCATTATGAACCAAGTCCAACATCCGGAGAACAGTGGGAGTTGCAGATGAATAAGCTTCACATCCATAGTCAAGCTTACTATGAATAAGCGCTCGGTAAAGCCGCAGAAGCGTTGTGCAGTCTGCACCCCAAGATAAATGTGAAAGAACCCACAAAATACTAAGTGCTTTTGTAGCCTTCACTTTTTACTGTTTGATGTGAGGCACCCATGTAAGCCTTGAGTAAAAAATTAGACCCAAGTACTTCACCTCTTGGACAAATTGCAGTGGGTTTGCTCCTACATAGAGGGAAGGATGGAACTTTCCTCGTTTGTGGAAATGTATAGCCATGGTCTTGCTTGGAGAAAATTTGAACCCATGATATGTTGCCCACTATACAACCTGATTTATTGCAGCCTGCATGTGTCCTTGCACATCCTGTAAGCTTCCTCCTGAGCAGTACAGTGTAAAGTCATCCACATACAGATTTCATGAGACAGCACTTGGAACAACCTTTACGATGTCATTTATAGCAATGGCAAACAGGGTCACACTTAAGACACACCCTTGTGGGACCCCTTCCAGCTGATCTTCCAGGTTAGAGACTGTTTCCTACCCAAACTCTAAACTTTCTATGAAGGTAGGTAATGCTCCTCTTAAACCAATATCATACAACTTCTTGAGTATGCCATGCTTCCAAGTAGTATCATAAGCCTTTTCAAGGTCAGAGAAGACTGCTATCATGTGACGTCGCTGTGCAAAGGAATTCTGTATAGCAGTTTCCATCCTTACAAGTGTATCTGTGGTCGATCTCAATCTTCTAAACCCATATTGATATGGAGTCAGCACGTTTTCCTTTTCTAGCATCCATTGTCAACCTGGAAGTTTACCATTTTCTCCATCAGTTCAGATGCAGCTGGTGAGAGAAATTGGTCTTTTAATTTCCTGGGTGGAAGCATCCTTGCCAGGTTTGGGACAAGAATGATTATAGACTCTTTCCATGTGGATGTCACTGTACCCTCCCTATATATCCTTTTAATAGGTCCAACAAGAACTTCTGGGATCTCTCTGGTAAGGGAGATATCATTAGGTATGGAAAAATCGTCACTTCCTGGGCAGTCTTTACGGGAGAGCTGCAAAGCAGAGTCCATCTCCTTGCTCAAAAATGGCAAGTGTATGGAAGTTCTGCTGCAGTCCTACTGAAGAACGCACTGGGTGTCGTCCTGTTCAGCCGAAAGAGTGGAGAATCGGGCAGTGTAAGATGCTCCAGAGGAGATCTCTGCCATGGATTTAGCTAGCTCATTAGCAACATCTTTTTTTATCTGTGATGATTATGCCATCAATCTTCAAAGCAGGTGGTGACAGTGATGTGCTCTTTCGAGCGATCTTACGCACCTTGTCCGTACCCATTTCTAAGGGGGTCCAGAGTTAATCAAGGAGACATACTGTCTCCATGACGTCCGTCTGGCCTCCTTTAGCACGCGCCTGGCCTTGGCTCAGGTCTTTTTGTAATGGATCAAGGTTACATCACTGGGGCGTCGTTTCAACTGCCTTAATGTCGCTGTAGTTGAAGTTTACCATTTTCTCCATCAGCTTGCAGATGCAGCTGGTGAGAGAAATTGGTCTGTAATTTCCTGGTGTGGAAGCATCCTTGCCAGGTTTAGGGACAGGAATGATTATAGACTCTTTTTCCATGTGGATGTCACTGTACCCTCCCTATATATCCTATTGAATAGGTCCAACAAGAACTTCTGGGATCTCTCTGGTAAGTGAGATATCATTAGGTATGGAATATCGTCACTTCCTGGGGCAGTCTTACGGCCCGAGCTGCAAAGCAGAGTCCATCTCCTTGCCCCCAAAAAAAGGCAAGTTGTATGGAAATTCTGCTGCAGTCCTACTGAAGAACGACACGGGTGTCGTTCCTGTTCAGCCGAAGAGGGAGAATCGGCAGTGTAAGATGCTCCAGAGGAGATCTCTGCCATGGATTTAGCTAGCTCATTAGCAACATCTTTTTTTATCTGTGATGATTATGCCATCAATCTTCAAAGCAGGTGGTGACAGTGATGTGCTCTTTCGAGCGATCTTACGCACCTTGTCCGATACCCATGCTAAGGGGGTCCCAGAGTTAATCAAGGAGACATACTGTCTCCATGACGTCCGTCTGGCCTCCTTTAGCACGCGCCTGGCCTTGGCTCAGGTCTTTTTGTAATGGATCAAGGTTACATCACTGGGGCGTCGTTTCAACTGCCTTAATACCGCTTTCCTTGCTCTGACAGCTTGTTGGCATTTTATCAGACCACCATGGTAAATGGAGGTCGACGGTAATGCCCGCTACTTTTGGGAATGGATGCTTCTGCTGCAAGGTGAATTCGTGATGTGAAGTGATTAACAGCATCTTGAACACACTGGAAATCATTAACAGATCCTTGCAATACTGCAGTTGATCTAAAAAGATTCCAGTCCGCATGTTCAAGTCGCCATCTCTGCACTCCATTGGCTGGAATACCATTCACCTCCTCCAAAAGTATTGGAAAATGGTCACTTCCATGTAAGTCCTCCATAACCTGCCAAGTGAAATTCATCTGTGAATCAGGTGAGACAATTGACAGGTCTATATTGGAGAATGTCCCAGTTTGAATTTCGAAATGTGTGGGAGTGTCACTGTTCAATAAAACTGCATCTACTCTTTGGAGCAAGGACTCCAAGGCCCTTCCTCGAGAGTTGCACAAAGTGTCTCCCAAGAGGTGATGCCGACCATTGAAATCTCCCAAGAGTAGAAATGGATGTGGCAACTGCCCTAGTAGATCTTCCAAATCATTTATGTTGAGATTATGTGGAGGAAGGTAGATGGATGCAAAAATTTTAAGGTTGTGTCAAGCCTATTCTCAACAGCCTTCACCTGCAGTGTTGTCTGCAGGTGGATGGCCTGAAGAGGAATATCCTGACGTACCATTACTGCTACTCCTCCATGAGGTCCATTGTCAAAAGTCCCATAATGGGCTTGAAAATTTTGGGAATTTCCCCTCAGGAAATCGGATGATTTTCCCTGGTCATAATCTCTTGTAGGCATACACAAACTGGGTTACATGAAGCTATCAGATGTTGCAGTTCTTCCCATTTTGCATGAATTCCCTGACAGGATTAGGATTCGATTAGGGTAACCAGTTCTTTAAACTATTTTTTCATAAGGTGTTTGGCAGCACCTGTGGTCAAGGTTTGCCCTACACCTTTAGGCTGTCCCTTTCCAGGATCTTGGGAGAGTTTTTTGAGGGGTTGTTTAACTGTTAGTTTCTACAGGCTTCCTTTTGACAGGCTCAGGATTTCTTTGCCTGGCAAAAAACGGACCTGAGCCTTTGCTTCAGGGGCATTCTGCCCAGCAGCAGAGGCCCTGTGGATGTGGTGGCAGCTGGGCTGTCACCGTTGAGACCCTGAGCCTTCCTGACGGCTCCAAAGACCCCACCTTGAAATGAGTCTTTTGAACAGACTCAGGATTCCTTTGCCCGGGGAAAGGACAAACCCGAGCCTTTGCTTCAGGGGCATTCTGCCTAGCAGCAGAGGCCCTTGTGGATATGGTGGCAGCTGGGGCTGTCACCATTGAGGCCTTTGGAGCCTCACCTGATGGCTCCAAAGACCTTACTTTGGGGGAGGAGTTTCTTCAATAGGGCCTCACTCCTACTCCGTTTCTGGTGGAATTCACCCGAGGCAGTTCAGCAATTGGGGACTGAGGTTTAAAAGAATGGCCCGAGTGTTGGGGGTAAGAAGATTGGAGGGCAAGGGTTGGTGGGAAGGAGGAAAGAGCCAGAACCGAAGCAAAGAATTTACCTGGCTGTGCAAACAGCACATGGACACGTCGCTTTGCCTCTGGAAAACTAACTTTCTCCTTGCTCCTTATTATCAATACTTCTTTCTCAAATTTGTACCTTTTACACTGCTTTGAAGAAGCTTCATGAGCTTCTTTGCAGTGGTAACAGCATATTGGGCCTGGACAGTTGTCATCTTCTTGATGACCTGTCGTACCACACGTTACACATATTCTTGGTTGTCCATTTTCTTTAAAACGGCAAGAGTTGGCTCCATGCCCAAAACCCTGGCAGTGGAAGCACCACATAGGGTTGGGCACATAGACCTATCAATAGGCTCACCTGATTCACAGTTGAACTTCACTTGGCAGGTCATGGAAGACTTGCATGGAAGTGACCACTTTCCAATACTTTTGGAGGAGGTGAATGGTATTCCAGCCAATGGAGTGCAGAGATGGCGACTTGAAACAGCGGACTGGAATCTTTTTAGATCAAAATGGCAGTATTTCAAGGATCTGTGAATGATTTCAGTGTATTCAAGATGCTGTTAATCCCTCACATCACGAATTCACCTTGAGCAGAAGTATTCATTCCCAAAAGTAGCGGCCATTATCATCGACCTCCAGTACCATGGTGGTCTGATGAATGCCAACAAGCTGTCAGAGCAAGAAAAGCTGCATTAAGGCAATTGAAACGACGCCTCAACATTGTAACCATGATCAATTACAAGAAGACCCGATCCAAGGCCAGGCTAGACGGACGTCGTGGAGACAGTATGTCTCCTCGATTAACATAAGAACGCTGGAAAGAGTATATCCATGTCACAACCTGCTCTGAAGATAGATGGCATAATCATCACAGATAAAAAAGATGTTGCAAATGAGCTAGCTAAATCCATGGCAGAGATCACCTCTGGAGCATCTTACACTGCTCAATTCTCCACTTTTTGGGTGGAACAGGAACAACACCCAGTGTCATTCTTCAGTAGGACTGCAGCAGAACTTCCATACAACTTGCCATTTTTGCGCAAGGAGATGGACGCAAGACTGCCCCAGGAAGTGACAATATTCCATACCAAATGATATCTCACTTACCAGAGAGCTCCCAGAAGTTCCTGTTAGACCTATTTAATAGGATCTATAGGGAGGGCACAGTACCATCCACATGGAGAGAAGCTATAATCATTCCTGTTCCTAAACCTGGCAAAGATGCTTCCACACCAGGAAATTACAGACCAATTTCCCTCACCAGCTGCATCTGCAAGCTGATGGAAAAATTGGTCAACTTCAACTTCAGCGACATCACATGATAGCAGTCTTCTTTGACCTTGAAAAGGCTTACGATACGACTTGGAAGCAAGTTGTATGACAATGGTTTAAGAGGAGCATTACCTACCTTCATACAAAGCTTCCTTGCTGACAGGAGTTTAGAGTTCGGGTAGGAAACAGTTTCTCTAACCTAGAAGATTAGCTGGAAGGGGTCCCACAAGGGAGTGTCTTAATTTGTGACCCTGTTTGCCATTGCTATAAATGACATCGTAATGGTTGTTCCAAGTGCTGTCTCATGTAATCTGTATGTGGATGACTTTACACTGTACTGCTCAGGAGGAAGCTTACAGGATGTGCAAATACACATGCAGACTGCAATAAATCAGGTTGTACAGTGGGCAACATATGGGTTCAAATTTTCCCCAAGCAAGACCATGGCTATACATTTCCACAAACGAGGAAAGTTCCATCCTTCCCTCTATGTAGGAGCAAACCCACTGCAATTTGTCCAAGAGGTGAAGTACTTGGATCTGATTTTTTACTCAAGACTTACATAGGTGCCTCACATCAAACAGTTAAAAGTGAAGGCTACAAAAGCACTTAGTATTTTGCAGGTTCTTTCACATTTATCTTGGGGTGCAGACCGCACAATTAATTTAAGTCTCACTAAGGTTCTGGCTGTTGGAATTCTCCAATTCTTCCCTTGAACTAATCAAGTCGAGCTGGATTTGGTCAGAATTGGGAAAGGGGAGAGATCTGAAGCAGAAGTCAGAGAGAGATTTCTTCAGCACCTTTCTAAGTACCAAGGATCGGACGCAATATATACAGATCGTTCGAAATCTGAAAATGGTGTGGGCTTTGCAGCAGTGAGCAGAAGGAAGACTGCATCTGGCAGTCTTTCTCTAGCAGCCTCCATCTTCACTGCAGAGTTACATGCCATCTTTGCAGCAGTTAAGATGACTAGAGATTTTTATGAACCATTCTATTGTGATATATTGTGACTCTCGTAGTGCCTTGCAAGCAATCAAGAGCTTAAACTCATCACATCCAAAAAGTGAGGGAGGTTCAAGATTGGCTTGCACTGATGTCAACACAAAATAAAGATAACTCTGTGTTGGGTGCCAGCGCATGTTGGTGTCAGTGGGAATGAGCGAGCTAATCAGAAGGCCAAGGCAGGTGCCACTCAGCCTTGTGATGCTCGTTTTCCTCTCCCACACACTGACCTGAAACCTAGCATCAGGAGTTGTCTTCGCGATAAATGGAAGGAACAATGGAGGCATGTCTCCAGAAATAAACTGAGAAGAGAA
>NC_051421.1:34530597-34538681 GCF_015228065.2 Penaeus monodon | reverse complement strand
TTTATTGCCTACATAGGAAGGATGGAACTTCCTCGTTGTGGAATGTATACCATGGTTTGTTTGGGGAAAATTTGAACCCATATGTTGCCCAATGTACAACCTGATTTATTCAGTCTGCTGTGTATTTGCACATCCTGAAGCTTCCCTGAGCAGTACAGTGTAAAGTCATCCACATACAGATTACATGAGACAGCACTTGGAACAACCATTACGATGTCATTTATAGCAATGGCAAACAGGGTCACACTTAAGACACTCCCTTGTGGGACCCCTTCCAGCTAATCTTCTAGGTTAGAGAAACTGTTTCCTACCCGAACTCTAAACTCCTGTCAGCAAGGAAGCTTTGTATGAAGGTAGGTAATGCTCCTCTTAAACCATTGTCATACAACTTGCTTCCAAAGTCGTATCGTAACCCCTTTTCAAGGTCAAGAAGGGACGCTATCATGTGATGTCGCTGAAGTTGAAGTTGACCAATTTTTCCATCAGCTTGCAGATGCAGCTGGTGAGGGAAATTGGTCTGTAATTTCCTGGTGTGGAAGCATCTTTGCCAGGTTTGGGAAACAGGATGATTATAGCTTCTCTCCATGTGGATGGTACTGTGCCCTCCCTATAGATCCTATTAAATAGGTCTAACAGGAACTTCTGGGAGCTCTCTGGTAAGTGAGATATCATTTGGTATGGAATATTGTCACTTCCTGGGGCAGTCTTGCGTCCATCTCCTTGCGCAAAAATGGCAAGTTGTATGGAAGTTCTGCTGCAGTCCTACTGAAGAATGACACTGGGTGTTGTTCCTGTTCCACCCAAAAAGTGGAGAATTGAGCAGTGTAAGATGCTCCAGAGGTGATCTCTGCCATGGATTTAGCTAGCTCATTTGCAACATCTTTTTTATCTGTGATGATTATGCCATCTATCTTCAGAGCAGGTTGTGACATGGATATACTCTTTCCAGCGTTCTTATGTTAATCGAGGAGACATACTGTCTCCACGACGTCCGTCTAGCCTGGCCTTGGATCGGGTCTTCTTGTAATTGATCATGGTTACAATGTTGAGGCGTCGTTTCAATTGCCTTAATGCAGCTTTTCTTGCTCTGACAGCTTGTTGGCATTCATCAGACCACCATGGTACTGGAGGTCGATGATAATGGCCGCTACTTTTGGGAATGAATACTTCTGCTGCAAGGTGAATTCGTGATGTGAGGTGATTAACAGCATCTTGAATACACTGGAAATCATTCACAGATCCTTGCAATACTGCAGTTGATCTAAAAAGATTCCAGTCCGCATGTTCAAGTCGCCATCTCTGCACTCCATTGGCTGGAATACCATTCACCTCCTCCAAAAGTATTGGAAAGTGGTCACTTCCATGCAAGTCTTCCATGACCTGCCAAGTGAAGTTCAACTGTGAATCAGGTGAGCCTATTGATAGGTCTATGTGCCCAACCCTATGTGGTGCTTCCACTGCCAGGGTTATGGGCATGGAGCCAACTCTTGCCGTTTTAAAGAAAATGGACAACCAAGAATATGTGTAACGTGTGGTACGACAGGTCATCAAGAAGATGACAACTGTCCAGGCCCAATATGCTGTTACCACTGCAAAGAAGCTCATGAAGCTTCTTCAAAGCAGTGTAAAAGGTACAAATTTGAGAAAGAAGTATTTGATAATAAGGAGCAAGGAGAAGTTAGTTTTCCAGAGGAAAAAGCGACGTGTCCATGTGCTGTTTGCACAGCCAGGTAAATCCTTGCTTCGGTTCGGGGCTCATCCTCCTTCCCACCAACCCTTGCCCTCCAATGCTTCTTACACCACACACTCTGCCACTTCTTTTAAACCTCAGTCCCCAATTGCTGAAACTGCCTCTGGTGAATTCCACCAGAAACGGAGTAGGAGTGAGGTCTATTGAAGAAACTCCTCCTCCCAAAGTAAGGTCTTTGGAGCCATCAGGTGAGGCTCCAAAGGCCTCAATGGTGACAGCCCCAGCTGCCACCATATCCACAAGGGCCTCTGCTGCTAGGCAGAATGCCCCTGAAGCAAAGGCTCGGGTTTGTCCTTTCCCCGGGCAAAGGAATCCTGAGTCTGTTCAAAAGACTCATTTCAAGGTGGGGTCTTTGGAGCCGTCAGGAAGGGCTCCAGGGGTCTCAACGGTGACAGCTCCAGCTGCCACCACATCCACAGGGGCCTCTGCTGCTAGGCAGAATGCCCCTGAAGCAAAGGCTCAGGTCTGTTCTTTGCCCAGGCAAAGAAATCCTGAGCCTGTCAAAAGGAAGCCTGTAGAAACTAACAGTTAAACAACCCCTCAAAAAACTCTCCCAAGATCCTGGAAAGGGACAGCCTAAAGGTGTAGGGCAAACCTTGACCACAGGTGCTGCCAAACACCTTATGAAAAAATAGTTTAAAGAACTGGTTACCCTAATCCAATCCTAATCCTGTCAGGGAATTCATGCAAAATGGGAAGAACTGCAACATCTGATAGCTTCATGTAACCCAGTTTGTGTATGCCTACAAGAGATTATGACCAGGGAAAATCATCCGTTTTCCCTGAGAGGATTCCAAATTCAAGCCCATTATGGGACTTTTGACAATGGACCTCATGGAGGAGTAGCAGTAATGGTACGTCAGGATATTCCTCTTCAGGCCATCCACCTGCAGACAACACTGCAGGTGAAGGCTGTGAGAATAGGCTTGACACAACCTTACACTGTTGCATCCATCTACCTTCCTCCACATAATCTCAACATAAATGATTTGGAAGATCTACTAGGGCAGTTGCCACATCCATTTCTACTCTTGGGAGATTTCAATGGTCGGCATCACCTCTTGGGAGACACTTTGTGCAACTCTCGAGGAAGGGCCTTGGAGTCCTTGCTCCAAAGAGTAGATGCAGTTTTAATTGAACAGTGACACTCCCACACATTTCGAAATTCAAACTGGGACATTCTCCAATATAGACCTGTCAATTGTCTCACCTGATTCACAGATGAATTTCACTTGGCAGGTTATGGAGGACTTACATGGAAGTGACCATTTTCCAATACTTTTGGAGGAGGTGAATGGTATTCCAGCCAATGGAGTGCAGAGATGGCGACTTGAACATGCGGACTGGAATCTTTTTAGATCAACTGCAGTATTGCAAGGATCTGTTAATGATTTCCAGTGGGGTTCAAGATGCTTTTAAATCACTTCACATCACGAATTCACCTTGCAGCAGAAGCATCCATTCCCAAAAGTAGCGGGCATTACCGTCGACCTCCAGTACCATGGTGGTCTGATGAATGCCAACAAGCTGTCAGAGCAAGGAAAGCGGTATTAAGGCAGTTGAAACGACGCCCCAGTGATGTAACCTTGATCCATTACAAAAAGACCTGAGCCAAGGCCAGGCGCATGCTAAAGGAGGCCAGACGGACGTCATGGAGACAGTATGTCTCCTTGATTAACTCTGGGACCCCCTTAGCATGGGTATCGGACAAGGTGCGTTAAGATCGCTCCGTAAAGATCTCATCACTGTCACCACCTGCTTTTAAGATTGATTGGCATAATCATCACAGAATAAAAAAAGATGTTTCTAATGAGCTAGCTAAATCCATGGCAGAGATCTCCTCTGGAGCATCTTACACTGCCTGATTCTCCAATGTTCGGGCTGAACAGGCACGACACCCAGTGTCGTTCTTTAGTAGGACTGCAGCAGAACTTCCATACAACTTGCCATTTTTGAGCAAGGAGATGGACTCTGCTTTGCAGCTCTGGGCCGTAAGACTGCCCCAGGAAGGGGGACGATATTCCATACCTAATGATATCTCACTTACCAGAGGATCCCAGAAGTTCTTGTTGGACCTATTCAATAGGATATATAGGGAGGGTACAGTGACATCCACATGGAAAGAGTCCCATAATCATTCCTTTTCCTCCTAAACTGGCAAGGATGCTTCCACACCAGGAAATTTACAGACCAATTTCTCTCACCAGCTGCATCTGCAAGTGATGGAGAAAATGGGTAAACTTCAACTTCAGCGACATTCAGGCAGGTTGAAACGACGCCCCAGTGATGTAACCTTGATCCATTTCAAAAAGACCTCGAGCCAAGGCCAGGCCCCGTGCTAAAAGGAGGCCAGACGGACTCATGGAGACAGTATGTCTCCTTGATTAACTCTGGGACCCCCCTTAGCATGGGGATCGACAAGGTGCGTAAGATCGCTCGAAAGAGCCACATCACTGTCACCACCTGCTTTGAAGATTTATGGCATAATCATCACAGATAAAAAAAGATGTTGCTAATGACTAGCTAAATCCATGGCAGGATCTCCTCTGGAGCATCTTACACTGCCCGATTTTCCACTCTTCGGGCTGAACAGGAACGAACACCCAGTGTCGTTCTTCAGTAGGACTGCAGCAGAACTTCCATACAACTTGGCCATTTTTGAGCAAAGGGGATGGACTCTGCTTTGCAGCTTCTGCCGTAAGACTGCCCCAGGAAGTGAGATATTCCATATCAAATGATATCTCACTTGCCAGAGAGATCCCAGAAGTTCTTGTTGGACCTATTCAATAGGATATATAGGGAGGGTACAGTGACATCCACATGGAAAGAGTCTATAATCATTCTTGTCCCTAAACCTGGCAAGGATGCTTCCACACCAGGAAATTACAGACCAATTTCTCTCACCAGCTGCATCTGCAAGCTGATGGAGAAAATGGTTAACTTCAGGTTGACATGGATGCTAGAAAAGGAAAAACGTGCTGACTCCATATCAATATGGGTTTAGAGATTGAGTCGACCACAGATCACTTGTAAGGATGGAAACTGCTATACAGAATTCCTTTGCACAGCGACTTTACATGATAGCAGTCTTCTCTGACCTTGAAAAGGCTTATGATACTACTTGGAAGCATGGCATACTCAAGAAGTTGTATGATATTGGTTTAAGAGGAGCATTACCTACCTTCATAGAAAGTTTAGAGTTTGGGTAGGAAACAGTCTCTAACCTGGAAGATCAGCTGGAAGGGGTCCCACAAGGGTGTGTCTTAAGTGTGACCCTGTTTGCCATTGCTATAAATGACATCGTAAAGGTTGTTCCAAGTGCTGTCTCATGTAATCTGTATGTGGATGACTTTACACTGTACTGCTCAGGAGACTTACAGGATGTGCAAGGACACATGCAGGCTGCAATAAATCAGGTTGTATAGTGGGCAACATATCATGGGTTTTAAATTTTCTCCAAGCAAGACCATGGCTAAAACATTTCCACAAACGAGGAAGTTCCATCCTTCCCTCTATGTAGGAGCAAACCCACTGCAATTTGTCCAAGAGGTGAAGTACTGGGTCTAATTTTACTCAAGGCTTACAGGGTGCATCACATCAAACAGTAAAAGGAAGGCTACAAAAGCCACTTAGCATTTTGGGGTTCTTTCACATTTATCTTGGGGTGCAGATGAACCAACGCTTCTGCGGCTTTACCGAGCGCGTACATGTAAGACTTGACTATAGGATGTGAAGCTATTCATCTGCAACTCCCACTGTTATCGGATGTTGGACTTGTTTCATAATGAAAGCTCTCAGATCTGTACGGGACTTTCAGGTCTTCACCTGGGACCCCCCTACACGGAAGCCGCCTTGCCGCGGTGGGGGGGCAGAGGTCCCTTTTCTCAGTGATCTGGTGAGCGGACCAGGGGGAGGGGGGGGGCTACCCTACTGGAGGGGTCACCAGTGAGGGATGAGACAAAATGGCTTCCTGGGTGTCACCAAGGCCTATGCAAGAGGGGATGGTGCACCCACCCTGGTTTATTCCATCTGGACCAGGAGAACTTCCCAACGTGGTCTTGCCGGTGCGTGGCCATCCCGTATTACCAGGAAGACAGGAGTCCTGGAGGTGAGCGATTGCGCATGCTGCGTCTGCAGCTAGCAAACACACCTCTTTGGTCCTTTTATTCTGGTTAGACGGGTGGCTGATCAAGGCCCGGTCAAGTCAATCGGCTGGTCAAAGTATGGCTAGGGTCAAAGCAGGCACTATTCAGTTGCGTTAGCGCTAGGCTCCCGCGACTGCCATCAGTACTGTTAATTAGTGGCTGCGTATTATTTCATCTTAACCCTGTGGAGTTGGCGAGATTTTGAACCCCAAACTATAGCTACCCCTCGTTTGGACTCCAGGTGGGTGGGGGGTGAAGAAATGAAGAATTCAAAATGTAAGAGTACTACAAATTTACAAAGATCTAGCTCCTCTCCATGACGACCTACGCAATCCCCCGACCAGTCATCTGGAACATTTTTGTTTTTCCCACGTATTGTCACTTTGGAAACATTTCTAGCTTCCAAAGGGCCAAGAATGGAATCGTAATGGTTCCTGGGCTCCCAAGACCAGGTAAGAAGGGTGAAAAGTCCTCCTCAATCACTAAGGAAAATCGTACTTGGTAATATGAAAACATTTCATATTAGTAAGTACCTAGTAGTGAAGACCAGGATGGTGTACAATCATGGATCTTGATATTTTCGAAGTACACGAAAAATGTGGAAGTATGTTAACGTGATCCTCGCATCACCCCACAGCGAGAGGTAGCCTGATAGGTTGAGGTTTTGTCACCAGACGAGAGTGGAACCGTCTGCGTGCGATAGCGACATTTCCTGGGGCTCAAGTTTTCATGTTCTCACAAAAAACCCTTAATCAGGGTAAGGAATTGTTTTTCCGAGACCTGATGAGGTATTTGAGGAGAAACTGTTCGAGGAACTAGAGAATTTAATGTAGTGGCCAAGTTAAAAACGTTTAGAGGAAAGTTGGTGGGTTGGAACAGTCGACACCAGCTCTTCTTCTAACTTTTAACACGTTAGCGTTAGTCCTTCCAGAATCGGTTAAGTAGCATGGTACCACCTCAAGTAAAGCCATATGGGCCCAACCGTATGCGGATGCTTCCACTGCCAGGTATGGGCCATGGAGCAACTTTTGCCTTTTTTAAAGAAAAGGGGCAACAAGAGTATGTTAAAGGTGGGAAAAGGTATCAAGGAGAGCAATTTCCGGGTCCAATTCTGTTACCACTGAAAAGCTCAGAAGCTTTTAAAAAGAAATGTAAAAAGGTAAAATTGAAAAGGGAAAGTATTGGAATAAGGAGAAAGGGAAAGGGGTTTATTTTTCCAGAGGCAAAGCGACGTCCCCGGTGTTTTTGCACAGCAGGAAAGCCCTTTGCTTTTCTACCATCCCCTTCCCCCCAACCCTTGCCCCCCCATGCTTCTTAAACACCCCTTCCCACTTCCCCTTTAAAACCCTCAGGAAATTGCGACATCCTTGGTGAGTTTTTCCCCAGAAACGGAGGTAGGAGTGGGGGGGTCTATTAGGAGACCCCCCTCCCAAAGAAAGGGTCTTTGGACCCAAATTAAAGCCGGGGCCCTTGCCCACCAACAAACAGGGGCCTTTGGCTGGGCAGAACCCCCCTAAAGAAAGGCTCGGGCCACCCCTTTCCCCAAGGCAAAGGAATCAGCCTTTGAAAAAGACTCCAGTGCCACAAATCCACAGGGGCCCCCTGCTGGGGACAGAAGCCCTGAAGAAAGGCTGGGCCCCCTTCTTTCCCAGGCAAAAAAATCTAAAACCCCAAGGAAACCTGGGGGAAAATTAGTCCAAGGAAAACAAAATTAAAATTTATCCAGGACATGGAAAGGGCCCCTAAAGGTGAGGAAACCTTGACACGGGTGCCCCAAACCCTTTATAAAAATAATTAAGAAGGGATACCAACCAAGGGAAAAATGTAGGGAAAGAAAAAAAACGCAAATTGATAGTTCTTTTTAAAAAATTTGTGTTGTCAAAGAATTTGACCGGGGAAAATTCCATTTCCCTGGGGGATTCCCCAAATTAAGCCCATTATGGGCCCTTTTGAAAAGGACCCATGGAGGGTAAAAGTAATGGTAGTCAAGATATCCCTCCGGGCCTCCAACCTGCAAAAAAAATGCAGGGAAAGGGTGTGAAAATGGCTTGACAGACCTACACTGTTGACCATTTTTCCCTCCAATAACAAATTAATTTAATTTTTGGCATTCCCACACCTTTTTCTACTCGGGGAGTTTTTCAATGGTCGGCACACCTTGGGGGGGGACACGGCAACCCTCGGGAAGG
>NC_051421.1:34519346-34529346 GCF_015228065.2 Penaeus monodon | reverse complement strand
TATATATATATAACTATTTATATAATGTATGTGAAATATGTACAACACCCCACACACCACCCCACACACACACAAACACACACACACACACCCCAAACACCACAAATAATAATTATAATATTATAAAATAATTATATATATATAAATAATTATATATTATACATAAATATGTATTATGATAAAGACTGTTTAACAAAGTTTGTAATCAGACATACATGAAATTAAAGGTGAATTAACAATTATATTTATAAATTTGTTTTACCTCATTATCATCATCACAAAAAAGGATTATGTTAAAGATTAGGTTTCATTGCATGAACTACACGATCTGGAAACATGACTTTACAAAACATCCTTATTTTGAAATTACCCAGAAAAAAAAATCAAAAATTTTTTAAAAGAAATCACGTGGCGTTTCTTTTTCAAATCCCAATTAATTACTATCTTGACCTTATTGCAATTACCTTCTATATGAACTGTACTGTAACTGAACAAATTGATATTGCTATTTATTTTATGTAATACATATGGAGTCATTTATTTCCTGTATCTCGAAATCATAATAAGTGTTATACCGTTATTGGAAAGCTTCATATAGATCAGGGGTTCCCAGCCTGGGGGCCATGGCCCTCAGGGGTGCCATGAGGTATTTTTGGGGGGCCATGGAGTAATATAAAAATTATGACGTCGAATTAAACTAAATTTTATCTCACCTAAAGTTGCTACATATAATTATGTCTCACATTTCAATAAATTGGAATCTTTTCATAAAGTGTTCTTGTCCTATAGTTATTTACACCATTACGCTATTCATAACTAATAGCAGAATCTGAAACGATGACAGTCGCTGAACGAGGCCATGAATAATGGTTGGGAACCTCTGAGATAGATGTAAGTACTTTGGATTCAGATAATGTTACAAGTCCTGAATCTACTTTTTTTTGTACAACGATACTAATTGTTTTCCTTTAAGCCGGGGTTCCACTAGCCTTCTCTGACTCTCATACCAGACTCTGGGTTTATATCCTTTTGAGGATATAAACATATAGACATAATTGCTCTGTCTAGGACCCTAAGCGAGCCAAACCTAGAGTGTTCTTTGCCCATGTCCTGCTATCTTTTGCGGGCTCTGAGTACCTGAGTACATAGACTGTGAATATAATTGCAGAAGTTTGTTAGATGTTATCATACAGTTTGAACATCATTAAAGAGCTTTGAAACTATCCTAGATGCACCTAGCCTACGGGAATGTAATTGTGATGCAGCCAAAGCGGGAGACTGGGCAGTGAGAGGCACCTCAGGGACCAGGGCTGTGTGAGTGGGACCCAGGGCTGTGTGGTGGGACCCTGAGCTGTGTGAGTGGGACCCTGGGCTGTCTGAGTGGGACCCTGGGCTGTCTGAGTGGGACCCTGGGCTGTCTGAGTGGGACCCTGGGCTTAAGGTCATGTTGCTTTTATCTTCGGAAACAGTAGAGTTAAAAGAAAGCGAACTAAATTTCATTATTACGAAGTGTTTGAACGATAAGGATAGTATTGTTTGATATTATAAAAACTAAACTATATTCACATTTTAAAACATGTTGCATTATGATATGAATGTATTTATATGTATTAAAAGATGGCTGTAAATGTACTATGTAGATAAAAGCCTACATGACAATGAAAAATGAATTAATATTTTCTTTTAAATATGATTTTTTTTTCTATTTACAACCCTGATTTATATATATAATATATATATATGGATATGTATAGATATGTGTATATATATTTATATACATACACTTTTTTTATGCATATATATATATATATATATATATATATTAATAATATATATATTAATATTTAAAAATATAAAATTATATATATAAAATAACCCTGGGGACCAAATTAAAACAAAAACTCTTTACTTCTTTTTTCTTAAATTTTACAAAACACAACGTTTCAAAACAAAAAACTGTGAAAAGGTTTCAAAAAAAACCCTTTTCACCTTAATATGCATTAAGGGGAAATATTCGGGAAAATTTTTTTTAAAAACAAATTTAAAAAAAAGTTTTTGAGATTAATTAAACTAAGGGTTATGCAGTATAAATACAAGTAAACTAAGAAAACATGACTTGTTATATAGTTTTTTTACAAGATCATTTTTAAAATAACCATGTAAACTCATTCGTGGTTTCCTAGATTTATGTGATAATAATTAACAATTTATTATAAAATATTGACTGTGTGTGTGAGCGTGCGTGGGGGTGTGCATGTATGTATGTATGTATGTATGTATGTGGGTTGGTTGAGTGGGTCGATGCACCCAATACAATGCAAAAAAACACCATACAAAGAGGCGCGCCGGACACCACGCAAATAAAAATCAAAAATTTACAAAATCATGTGAATTCATTCAGGTTTCCCTTTTTTATATGATAAGATTAAAATTTTTTGATCTCTTAGTTTATAACTTTATGCACTGTTAAACCTAGTTTTTTAAATTTTTATCTCAATATCCTATTTCCAAAGAAAATTGTCTTTGATACATATATCTTTGGATTTTGTAAATTTGAAATTTAAACCCTTTAAGGAAAATTTTCTAAAAAAAAAAAAAAACCTCATTACTCTTGTATTTTTCGGAACGTTTGTTTTTTTAAAAAAATGGGAAAGTAAGAGAACGATTTTCCCTGCCCAACCCCGGCCCCTAAAATTCTTTTATTTTTCTCCGCCGCCCTAAGAAATTTTCACACCGCTATTATATATATATTTTTAAAATTATATATTATATATATTATATATAATATATTATTATATATATACATAAACCTACATACATCCATACATACAAACTACATGTGTGGGGGGGGTTTTGGTGTGTGGGGTGTGTGTGGGGTGTTGGTTTGGGTGTGTGTGTGTGTGTGTGTGTGTTTTTTATGCATGTCTACACATAGTGTATGCATGTATCTGAAATGGTGTGTGGGGGGGCTTGTGTTAGGGGTGTGTGTGGGGAAGTGTGTGTGTGTGTTGTGTGTGTGTGGTTTGTGTGTGTGTGGTGTGTGTGGTTTTGGTGGGGTGGGGGTGTGTGTGTGTTTGTGGTTTGTTGTGTTGTGCGTGTGTGTTTTTCCTTTGGGAAATTGCTTTGTGTTTCACAAAGGGAGATAAGAAAAAAAACTGCTTTTAAAACTGAAAAATTTTCTAAAGGAGAAAGATATTAGCTGCAGATATTCCCGTCTAGAATATACCTCTCTATTAACAGTGTTTTTTTTTGTCCCCTATGTAAAAAATGAAATTATTTGTTTTTTTTCTGTAAATCCTCTGCGCAAGTTTTGGGCGATTTTTTTATCTTTCGAGAGGACCATGTTAACCCATTCCCTTTTTGCATCTTATAGTGTATTGCCACTGCACCCCTTGCACAAACGACGTGGGAAAGGGAAAGGGGCCACTAGTACTTTGCACACTCGCTCAATGTTAAATAGATCCTGTGCACTTTTTCCCGCTTTATAAAACCTAATATCACATGGTACACTTAAACAAATGGAAATAATCCCCTAAAATTATTTTAAAGGGCAATACAATTAGTATATTTGCCCCTTTTCATGATGTCAAAACGGCATTTTGTAGTGAAGTGTTTTTTGGACGTGAGGAAGCAAAGTCTTTCACTTTTGGGGCAAAGGTAGGGCTTTTGCCTCCTTCATTGTTTGCGGAAAAGGTAATGCTTTCATGTGCACACAGCTTTAAACTATTGAGTGAGAAAAATGACCAAAAATTTTTCATAGTTTATTGTAATGATAATCATTCTTTTTGTTTTTTTACTCGATGTGCTAAAAAGAAATTTTAAATCTTTCCTCCCCTAAATTTTAATTGTAAATGCACAATATACAAGGAAATGTTAATCTCGATTTGGGCACTTTGCTTTTTCCCACAACAAAAAATTTTACTTCCCCAAAAACTACATTACAAAAAGATAGTGAGGGAGACAGTCTTCAGGGCAGAGGAAACAAAATTCAGTCATAAAGTTTCCGTGAAGCCCCGTTTAGTGCGCACAAACCCAAAAAGTATTTTGCTGGACGTAAAAAAGCCCATTTCACGGGGAAATTTTGTCGCTTTGTTTGTTTTTTCTCTTCTTTTTTGTATTGCCAGTTTGGTTTATAAACAAGTTTTGGGGTTAATTTATTTGCTGGTAAAACTTTTTTTTCAACAAAAATCTTGTAAAAACTGACAAAATAAATGTATCACTAACTTAGTTTATCTTTTTTCCCCATTTACTACCTTCGGTGCCACCCAAACGCTGTCACCCTTTCCCCCCACATACATTCCCTATTTATATATATATATATTTTATATAATATTAATATATTTTATATATAAATATTTTTATATAATATATATAATATGTCCACACAAAACCCCACACCCCCACACACACACCCACCACACACACCCCCCACACACACACAAACACCCACACACACACACATCAAAAACAAAACACACACACACCACACACCAACACACACACAAAACCCCATATAAATAATATTTTTATAATATTTAAAATAATAATTCTTTATTTTCATATAGATTATACATATATACTCCATACACAACACACCACACACCCCCACACACAAAACACACACACCCACACAAAACACACCCACACACACCACACACACACCCCAACACAAACAACCATATATATATATATATATAATTTATATATATATATATATATTTTGTATGTACTATTTTTATTTTTTCTATTTTATTATGTATCTAGTATAAAAATTATATTAATTTTTTAATATATATTTAATATATTTGCCACACACACACACACACACACACACCCCCAACCCACACCACCCCGCCCACACACCCACACACACCCCCACACACACACACACAAAAAAACACACACCCCATAATATATATATATATATATATATATATAAAAAATTATATATATTTTATATATTATATATATATTTTTAAATATATTATATATATTTATATATATAATATATATATATATAATATATATTATATATAAAATATATTTTAATATATATATTATTATATATATGAAACTGAATGCCCTTCTCTTTTTTCTCCTCTCTCTCTCTCCCCTTCTCTCTCTCTCCTCTCTCTCTATTTTTTTTAAAATATATATTATATATATATATATAAAATATATATATATATTTTATATTATATTTTTTAAAAATTACATATATATAATATATATATATATATATATTATATATATAAAATTTTATATAATTTTATATATAAAATATATATATAAAATATATATTATATTTATTCCCCAAAACCCCCCAACAAAAAGACCACAAAACCCGCACACACAACGGCACACACACCCACCACACACACCCCACACCACACACACATATTAATAATATATATATATATATATTTTATATATTTTAAAATTATATTATAAATTGTGTGGTGTTGTGTGTGTGTGTGGGGTGTGGTGGGGTAAATGTATTTTTAAACTATATATATTAAAATATTTTAATATATTTTTTCCCATCTGCAGGATATCGACCTCTCTCAGTTCATTATTTGAGGGGAATTTTTTGGGCAGTCCCTCACCCTTGCCTGTTTGGGATGTCCTTCCAAATAAACCGGGGTTTTTCCGGCGTTTTAACCTATCCCACGGCGGCGTTTCCCCCTACACATTTGCGTTTGACTTCTCAAAGGCGTTTATTTTCGATTTCCCCGCCGTGACTGGGGCTCCGCAAACGCCCAGAGCGCAGGCTTTTTTACGCCCTTCCGGGGGCGAGGAATTCCCCTTGGGGAGGGTGAGGGTGGGAGTCCAGTTCTCAAACCACGGAAACCATGGGGCGGCAGTAAATTATATTAATATATATATATAATATATAATATATATATACTATATATATATTTTAATATATATTTTAAAAATATATAATATATATTTTTTTTTTTTTTTTTTTTTTTTTTTTTTTTTTTTTTTTTTTTTTTTACGGTGGGTTCATGTTTAAACCCGCTGTGGTCACAGCATTAATACTTAATTGTATTTTTTCATGTTGTGATGCTCTTGGAGTAAATTTAAAGGGTGGGGTTACCCATTTCCTTTCCCGGAGAGTCCCGGTTTTTCCCTTTTAGGTAATCATTTTTCTCTATTTATCCGGCTTGGGGCCAGCACTGTTTGGGGAAATTGGCTTGCCCATTCAGGGGGCTAAAAGGAAATCCAGGTAAAATTTTTTCCCCAAAGGGAAAACAACGTGCCGGCCGGTGACTCGAACCCTCAAACCCTCAGTTTCCCGTCGTGCAAGTCTTGGGGCCCGATTCTCTAACCACTGGGCCACCGCGGCCTTTTATATATAAAATTTTATATATATTATATTATATATATTTTAATATATATATATATTTTAAATATATATAAAATTTTCCCACACCACATTTCCCTGTGTTATATATATATATATAATATTTATATATATATATATATTTTATATATATAAAATTATATAAATATAATAACACCACCATATATAAATATATGTGTGGGGGGTGTGGGGTGTGTGTGTGTGTGTGGGGTGTGTGTGTTCCAAATAATATATATCCCAACCCACACACACAACATACACACCCCAAAACCACACACCCCAACACACACACACCCCACACCCACACTCACACTACACCCACACACAACACACCCCAACACACACACAAACCAACACACAACACCCCACCCCACACACAGAAAACACACACAAAACACCATACAAAACCACAAAAAAACCACACACCCCCTCCACTAAACCTCACACACCACACACACAGCACACACCACACACAAAACACAAACACAAAAACCACACACAATATATATATATATATATGTGTGTATGTGTGTGTGTCTAATCTGTGTATATAAAATGAAACTGCCATCATAAAAATAAGATCAAATAAGAAAAAAGGCGTGGAAACTAAATTTTCACGAGTATTCAAAAGGAACAAAATCTGGATCCACCTCAGGGGCTCAGGGGGAGACGCTTTTTTGGGTTTTTCCCCCTGAGGACGAATTTAAGGGCGGGCATGCCCCCACTGAGCCGGGACTTACAGGCAAGGAAATCCCTAGGAATGTTCAACCCTTTTTCGGCGAGAACCTTGCCCGGGAGTATCGGAATTCCCCTTTGTGTTTCACTAAATTGGGTCTATATCTATCCCCTATAATTATATATATATATATATATATATATATATTATATATATATAAATATATATATATTTATGTATAAAATATATTATATATTAATATATATATTTTATATATATATTATTTTATATATGTATCTTTCATATTTTATATAATTTTATTTTTTATATATATATTATTAATAATTTTATATTTTATATATATATGTGTGGTGTGTGTGGGTGGGGTGTGTGTGGTGGGGTGTTTTGTGGGGTGTGTGTGTGTGTGTGGTGTGTGTGTGTATCCACACCACACCACACACCCCAAAACACACCCACAACCCACACACACACACCCCACAAAACACACACACACCACCACACCCAAAACCCCCACAACAAACAAACACCCACAAAAAAAAACCTACCAAAAAACACAAACACCCACACACAAAACACCCAAAAACACCCCACACACACAAAACAAAAACACCCCACACCCACACACACGCACACACCCCACACACACACACACACACACACGACCCACACACACACATACACATCCACAACACCCACCACACCACACCCACACAAAAAACACCCCACACACCACACAACAATATATATTAATATAATATAGTATTAAAATATATATATATATTTTTAAATTTTCCACCAAATTTTATATATATAAAATATATTATATATATATTTATATATATTTTATATTATGCTAAATGCATATATATTTTTTATATATATAAAATATATATTATATAAAATATATATATATTAAAATAATATATATATATATAAAATATATATATATATATAGTTTTTTAACACTTGGGATCTGGGATTGGGTGGGCATTAATTTTTGCTGTAGTAATCATAACCTGTGGTATAAAGTTTTTAATTACAGAGAGGAATACCTGTTGCCCCCTTATAAACTCGTATGTTGATCATCTAATCATGCAATCGTTTAAAATACAGCGAATGCACTGTAATATGTTGGGTTTTTTATCGCACAAACACCGGGGCCCTTAAAATAATTAAGGGATGTAGCGGGAAAACGCCCGGTGAGTGCGGATGCAATGACGGCTAGGTGGCGGAGAACAAGGAGATGTAGTCAGGGGTTCCAGTGGTTTCTGCCCGGACAACTCCACCGCACGCCATCACAGGAAACAGGGGATGACTCACGGTGATGCATAACTTTGATTCTCGTATCAGTTTGTTTTGTTACATGAATTTTAAAAAGGGAAACCAACATAGTGAATGTAAAATTTATTTTCCCGCCTATTAACTGTTTGCATTAAGATTAATCGAAGATAAAACCCAAAAACCAAAAGGGAAAATTTGTATAATATACCCCAATATTTTTATATAATAAAGATTAATGTTTTTAAAACATAAACCGGGGTCTTTTTGGGCTTGGGCTACATTTTAGCTGAAATTGGGCGCTTCCTCCCGACTCCGTGCATTCAGATTGGTGCAGTAGGGCTGCCTTTTCCCTAAGATTAGTTTTCATTAATCCTGCTTTGGAAAAGAACCTCTCTGAATCGGCATTCGATGTCGGAAGGGCAAAAAACCAAGAAAAAAAAATTTAAAAAAATTCTGAATTTGGTGATTCCTTCCCCTCGTTTAAAATGAGGGTTCTTTTTTCTCTTTTTAGTATTGTTTTGGGGTTTCTAAAAACTGGTGGAATGTCAGCGTCAGGCAAATATCTCCTTTCCCCGAATAAATGTTTAAAATCACTCTGGAATGTTCTTGGAACCTGGCTTGCGAGGCCTGCAAACACATTGTCCCACAAAAATAGACTCCAGGGGAAAATCTTGACTAATGTTGGGTAAAAATTTTTTGACTTTTGGGATTAACACAGTAAAGTTGTCTCCAAGATAAATTTGATCTATTGGCAGAAAAATTACATAGTGAGTTAGATCAATACTTTCTTGATCATGCTAATAGGGGGTTAATTGCCCCCATAGATTGTTTTTCATGTATTGTCGTAAATCCTATCAAGATAATTTCCCAAAAAATTGGAAAAATAGTGATACGAAGAATCGGTTTTTAAAGCATCAGGGGGCCATTTAGAGGATCCAAGCCCTTTTTTTTTTTCCCCCTTCCTTTAAGGACCCAAAGATAGAAAAGCTCCATTTTTCGAGATTTTTTTTTGGCCCTGTTTTAGGTTACCTTTTTGGGCTGAGCAATATTTAAATTTTTTTAGGGGCTGAGAAATTCCCTCTTTCCCCTTTCAAATGTGGCAGAAAAAAGTACATGTATTTTTTGAACTTTTGGAAATCTTCGGGGGGGGGGGTTTGAAGCCGATTTTCAAAAATGGGAAAAAAAAATAAAAAAAAATAAATAAATAAATAAATAAGTAATATATATTATATATATATATATATACCTATTATATATTTAAAAAATATAATATATATATACATTATATAATTAAAATATTCTATTTTTATTTTGTATATAAAATTTTAAAATAATTAATATATATATACTTATTTATTTTATTTATTTTTTTTTATTTTTTTTTATTTATTTATTTTTCGAAAAAACTGCTTCGATTACGCGAAGACTTCGAAGTTCGAAATACTGTACTTATTTTTGTCAAGTGCAAAAGGGGAAAGGGAATTTTTCAGCTCTCACAAAAATTGCATATTGCTCAGACCAAAAATTCCCCAAACCCGGCCATAAAAAAAAACTCGAACAATGGGAGCGTCTATCGTTTCCTTCAAGGTAAGAGGGAAAAAAAAAAGACTTGGGTCCTCTAAAAAGGCTCCATGAGCCTTAACCGATTCTTC
>NC_051421.1:34505000-34511746 GCF_015228065.2 Penaeus monodon | reverse complement strand
TGCATTGGAGATCATAGAGGTAATTGACTATGTAGACAGGCGATGCATGCATTGTGGCGAGGCGAACGCCACCCAGGTAAGTTACTTACAAAATTGTGAGCACATACAATTTTTGAGACAGGGACCCCCCACAACAGCTGCTGGGCTGGTAAAGAGATTATGCCGCATACTTGCATCATGGCAGTAGGAGCGCTTACTGGAAATCCCACCACAGTAAGCATCAAGTGTCAGAGAACAGAAAAAGCTGACCTAGGCTGGGCAACATATACGGATCTAGATCTTTGCTAATGTCAATGTATGTGTATGTATGTTCCCGATCATCACTCGGACTTCAGCTTCAGCTCCATTAAGATCTACTTCTCGTATTCGAGCTGCACTGTGCTCTCTAATAAAACACAAAATCACTCTGTGTGTTTCTGTTACCCCATTGGTGACCACCAAAGTGATCGAGCAGTACAGTATGGCAGACAACACTATGGTATCTCTCCCTCCCTCCAACAACAAGAACCTGCCGATTTGGTTCACACAAACTGAACCAGGCTTTCACCTCCACTTCAAACACAAAGTACTGCCTCCTCATCCGGATCTTGCGGCCACAGCTTTATGAATTAATACATGACATAATCTCGCTATGAGGATCTGATGAGCACCTTACTCGAATGTGCAGCCCTTGCATATGAGACAGCTCTTAACAGCTTTCTAGCTGCTGATGGGCTTGGTGGCCACCTTTCCAAGTTACTGCAACACCTGAAGCTGTTGCTAGCAAGAGCTGGGACTAATCTTATGGAGCCTGTACTTGGAGACTATTTTTTTGAGATGCCCTCCGCTGCTCATTAGATACCATATGCTAGCTTCAGGGGAGCAGAAAAATTAGCAGCCATAGCCATGCCCATGGCATCACTACCTATACCTATGCTCCTGTCTACTACACCGGTGTTAGCTGCAACCACAAGCGGTGATCCAATACTGAAGGAATCGCAAATCTCCTGCAGCAGCTTCCCCATGTGTCATAACTGCGTACATCTTCACGTGACCACTCTCGATCCCCCACACCACACTCCAGACATGGCATCTTCAGGGACGCAGATCCTCCTCCCTGTGCTGGTACCATGACCAGTTTGGGGCTCGTGTTAAACGCTGCAACTCCCCAAGTTTGTGGCTGGGAAACACAAAAGTCAGGAATTAGTGGTGAGGCCTTCATGCACCTCCTAAAGGCACCAACTCTACATCTATGACCAGACCAATGTCATTCACTTCCTGATTGACACGGGAGCAGAGGTAAGCACTATTTCTGCTACATCCTGAGACAATCCCAACCAATAAGCTTCACCAGACTTCCCCAGATTCTTGTTCTTCTTCCAGACCAAGGAATAATAGGGGAACTTCTAGGAGACTTCCCAGTTATCACGGAATCACCCTTAGTACCAGATTCACTATCACATTGTCACCCTGGTCCTGTCAACAGCCAGTGCCACTGTCTTGCACCAGATAACCTTCAAGCTGCCAAGGTGGAATCCCACCATATACTGAATCTTGGCTTCATATGGCCCTCTTCCAGCATGTGGTCCTTGCCCCTGCATCGTGTCTGGAAGAATGGTGACAAGTGTCCATGTGATGATTATCACCACTTTAACACAACCACAAAGCCCAATCGTTACTTGTTTCCTCACATACAGGCTTTTTCACAGAATCTGGCAGGCTGCAGTATATTCTCTTGCACAGACTTGGTGAGAGACTACCATTGCTGAGGAGAACATCCTGAAGACAACTGTCACAACACGGATGCCCTTTGGTCTTAGGAACGTTGCTCAAACCTTCCAGCGTTTTATGGATGAAGTACCTACAGCCTCAAATGTTGTTGTTTTTTTTATCTAGATGATAAATAAAACTTGTGGCTATTTTACTTGTGGCTGTTCTTCCGTCGCCAGCCAGACGGAAGAACATCTTCAACACCAGTGATACATATTATCACCGAAGAATACCTTAGCCATGCAAGAAAAGATCACTATTCATCATCCCTACTTTTAGGAGCAAACTCAATGTACTTTCTCTAAGTACTAAGTTAAACAGGTGAAGTAGAAGGCTATAGAGGCACTGTCAGGTGCAGATCACATGTCTGTGGAGGTTTATTGAGTGTTATTTTAGTGTAGAATTTCAGGCATTGTCATCAGCAAAATCCATGGTTCATAATGAAGCTTTCAGAATCTCTGCAGGAGAAACTCCTTATTTGGTAAATGTGGAGAACCACCACTCAATACACTGTGAATGCGTGAACCTGGTTCACTACAAAGCCAGAAAAGGTGCAATGGAGGTAGCAAATGGACAGTGTAATACAGACATTTTTATGTTTACATGATAAGGTTTGCAAAATCAATAGAAAAATCCCATTCCTTTGATTATCTGGTTTGAAGAGCATGCAAAACAAATATTACGATTTTCGTAAAACCCAAGGCCTTGATCTCCTTTGAGGCATTCTCCATTAACTGTTGGCCACCTTCCAGGCAGATGGATGCTGCCCTACGTCTCTGTTTTAAGTTTGTTTAAGAAAATGGTGGAATATAGCTTTTCAACAGAGAGGCTATTGTTGTTTTTGCTCCTAAATTTGATCAGGATATTGGCACACCCACAACCAATTATCTATGCAGGTGTATCGGCATGCTGATGAAGAAAATATGAAACTACTGGTTTACAAAGTTTCAGACAAATGGAAATGTTTTGTAATTTCATTATATATTTAGAAAACCATGACCAATGAGAGGCATTTTTGAGGTTACATGCTTCACACAACAACTTCTTGTGTTAGAACTGACCCTGAGAAGGCCTATGATAATACTAGAGAAAATACTCAAGGTCTCCCATGGAGTATACCAGGTGTGAACCTGTATAATATCATTATCAATTACAGTGTACAGGTCATTCTTAGTATATGGACAGCTTCACATTTTAGTGTTTAGGTGAAGCTTGCGAGATATATGCAGGATGCAGTGCCAGGCTATACTCCGGCAAACACTGCACAGATTTCATTTTTTATTTAACAGAACTGGGGTCTGTGCATTCCCAAAAAGGAAAAAAAAATTCAAACGCCTTCCATGGAGTAAATTTGAAAGGCCGCAGTGACATTTGCCAATTTGGAAACTCATGAGGTTGGAGCAGTGTGGCTGCTGTTAAATGGTTATTGTCCCACCATTTAATTTATATCCACCACTGCCTTCTGGTGTGCGTGAATAAACATGACATGGTACATTGTGACCTTGTACGTTTTAGGCAATTAAGCGTGAAGAATATTATATGTTGGAAGGCAATTTATCACTATAGCCAACCAACTTTTGTTACATTTGTAATTGTTTCGTAAATGAATGTAGCATGAATTAAAATGATTTTAGATGTTTTTTTTCTCTCTCCAGTTTAACCTAGCATTTGTGATTCTATCGTATAGTTAGCCCCATTTCTTAGTTCTAGATGTTATTTTGAGACTTCTCATAAAATTTTATACATTTTTATTGGATTTTCTTCCTAACAGGAGTTGCCTCAGCTAGTTTTTTATAAGTTACGGCGCCTAAAGCGTCTCAAACTATATGAGAATGAACTCACCCGCCTTCCTTACGGCGTTTTCACTGACCTCTTTGATCTACAAGAGCTTCACCTCCAGAACAACTTTGTAAGTTGATGATTGACATAAGTTTTGCAAATATAGGTATTCTTTTTCTGACTGCTGTTTTTTCTACTTTAAACATGGGTATTTACAGATTGAGAGTCTTCCTACGGCTGTGTTTGGGCACCTGACGAATCTAACCTTCCTTGAGCTGACCAGCAATCGCATTAAGGCCATAGAATATAGAGACTTCATTGCCTTGGGCAATCTCCGGTCTCTCTTTCTTGGTCAGAATACCATCACAAGAATAAGTAACAAAACCTTTGTGGGTAAGTTGAATCGTTTCTTTTAAAAGTTAATTATTAAAAATAACTGCTGCTCTAACAGTGGAGTTCGTCCTTTAAGTATGCTCTTATAATATTAATATTTCCAATAGAAATAGTAGGAAAAATGTCAGAAGTACATAAGATATTTATTTATCTTGCTTTCAGTCACACTGGATCTTCAAGAATTACCATAGAATTGTTTATTACATGTCTTTTGGGCACCGTGGCTAGCAAGAGATTAAACGTGTGCTTGCACATCTGCCGAGAGCAGAACACTGCCCAGTCAAGTTTTACTTGTGGCTGTTTATTTTATTCGTTAAAAAACGACACCAGAGAATATATATTATGGTTTCCACACACACACACACATGGATGTACCCGTAGTGTTAAATTTCCAGCGAGAGAAGTTAATCCCCTCTGATTCATAGTGTCTACTCATAGAAATTCCCTTCATAAAGGTTTATATATATATATATATATATATATATATATATATATATTATATTATATATTATATAATATAAAATATATATTTTAAAATATATAAAATATATATAAAATCTATATATAATTTTATATATATTTTAAAATATATATATTTTATATAATATATATTATATATTTTATTTAAAAATATTGCACTTGCGGAGATCTTCAGAATGCAAGTATATTGAGTGCCGATTTTTGCACTGATCATATATTAATTGTGGCTATCCTCCGAGTCCAATTCTAAACTTCCCATCGTTCCATTGATCACCTTAAGGTATTTAATGTGGATGGATAGAGAGAGGGAAGTTTGTCCGACTGATCGTGAAGGAACAGATTATCAGGAGTCTTGCTGATGAAGTCGAAGGCCATTTTTTAGTAAGTACCTTCGTCCTGCCTAGGAAGCCTTGTGAAAGCTGAACTTAAAGATATCCTTGGCAGAATAACGAGTTAGGTCGTGATTGTATTGGAGATTTGTCTTGCTTGAATATGGCAGTCACTAAATCCTCTAGACCTAGAGTTAGTCATCTTTCTCTGAAAGGGAAAGGGGATTAATGGGTTTATATTAACTGCCGAGCATCACTGCTCAGTATACCAAGCAAGGTTCTTGCCCACATTCTTTTGAGACATATCTGATACCGCCAACTATGGCACCAGAAACTGGAATAATCTGGATTTGCTCCTGGCAAGCCCTCAATTGATTGTACCCTAGTGCTTCAAGTTGCTGTATGAGTTTGGTCGTGGTCTGCTTGCAGCCTACACCGACCACAAGAAGGCAGTACATTTCCGACAAGTATAATTGGATTAATAGCAAGCCTGTTTTACGAGAGGGTGGGTATTTTGAGCCCACTATCTATAGTCACTGCGAAGGTCATCAATCTTGATTTTGCTGACAATTTTTCTGGACGCTATCTCGTACGTTAGAGTTGTTACAGTGGATACCTTTTGTAGCAGGTCCTTGTGACCAATCATGGGGGTGAAGTTTTGGCAATGAGCATGTGTCCAGTCGACGGTTACAAATAGAGATCAGTATAGGACTTGTTACTTGCATAATCCGGGGTTGTAAACTCAGGCATTACAGGCGCTTAACTTGGTTCCCAAATATCAGCCTGCCCATCATTAGGAGGCCCTGGAACGACCTAGGAAGTCTTGGCTTGGACAACTTAACCGAAGTTGTGAGGTGTTAGAGATGGGCCAAGGGGCCTACGGTGTGGCTCTCCATGAGGGACCATCGTGGCTGAAAGGAAAGGGTGGATGCGGCTAAACACCCCCGTGTACGTTACCTCCATCAGTTGATTGATTGCTTGGTTTGGAAGGTGTTGAAGTAACGGGCAATTTACCAGGGCCTTTGTTAGAAGGCCACTGATCTGTTATGCTCATTATCTGAAGTCATGCAAAGAAACTGAGTTCATCCACTCCATCAATTTAGATAATGTTTGAGTAATAATGAGACTGTGACGTTTAAGGCCTGTATAGAGTGTTAAAACATGCTCGCAAAATCCAAACACTGATACTGAAGGGCATACAATGTTACGACACCCATCCATAAGAATTTAAATAGTTCAACATCAAATATCTTTGATAAATATGCGCCTTTCATGTTAATGTAAAAATTTCCCTTTTTCAGGTACTCCTAAGTTGGAGAAATTGTATCTTTTCTCCAACAAGATCGAAGATATAGAACTTGCCACCTGTTTTAAAAGGGGGGGTACTAACCCCCCCCCCCCCCCCCCCTAACACCGTAAAAAAAAAAAAAAAAAAAAGCCCTCCCCTTTAAAAAAAAAAAAAAAAATTTTTTAAAAAATTTATTTTTTTTTTTCAGGTTGAAGACAAAGGGGGGCCAAGGGCCCTGAGGAAAATGTGGAAAAGGAAGGCAAAGGGGCCAGGACGGACGACAAAGAGAAAAAAAAAAAGGGAAAAAGAAAAAAGAAATTTTTTAAAAAAAAAAAAAAAGGAAAAAAAAAAAAAAAAAAAAAAAAAAAAAAATTTTAAAATAAAAAAAGAAAAAAAAAAAAAAAAAATAAAAAAAAAAAAAAAAAAACACAAAACACACCACGACCACACACACACAAAACACCCACACACACACCCCACACACACACACACACACACACACACACACACACACAACACACACACACACACACACAACCCCCCACACACACCCAAACACACAACCCACACACACACACACACACACAAAAAAAAGAAAAAAATTAATATAAAAAAAAAAATATAAACCCCAAATAAAAAAAAAAAAAAATAAAAATAAAAATAAACACAATATACACCCGCACCCCACCCCCCACACACACACACAACCCCCCAACAACACACAAACA
>NC_051421.1:34500000-34502500 GCF_015228065.2 Penaeus monodon | reverse complement strand
GCTGCTCACATCGCGCAAGGGGGATGCGTGGTCAGGTGCACTCACGCACTCGCATGGGCGATTGGGTGTGTCTTGCACTGATTTTTATTTTTTATGTTTTAATTTTTTTTTTTATATATATTTTTATATATATTTATATTAAAATATATAAATTATATATAATTTTAAAATATATATTTTATATATAAAATATATTATATATTTATATATATATATATTATTAAAATATATTTCACGAGGAAATTTTTTTACAGTTCTTATGTCTTATATCACAGCCCCTTTAAAAAGGTAATGAAAAATTTTATGTATTAAAAAAAACTTAAGGGATTGCCTCAATAACAAAGGCTTTTCGTAATGTTAACCCCCCCTCTTTTAAAATATGCTGCCACCAAAAACGACCATTTACTTTTTTAAATTTTTGAATATCCCTATAGAACTTTAAACATTTTTTAATCTATATAAAGTACCCTCCAACCCCCTAAATTACGGACCCTCCCCCCAACCCCTGACCCATACCGATAGGAAGAGGGGTGCTCTTGCCACTTAAGCATTACTCCCCATACGTGCCCTTTGGGGGGTATCCTATAACACGTTTAGTGGGGTACCCGTCATCTTTTTTACTCCCTCCCTCCTCCCCCAGTTGCAACTCGGGAGCAAGGGAGAGAGAGTAGGAAAAAGACTGATTTTTTTACTATTACACATTTACATTTGTATTTTTTCGTTGCCTTTAAAATGTCTCGTGCCAGCAAACAGTACCGCATTTTCAAAAAACTTAAAGAAAGTAGGATGCAGAATGTAAGAGATAGGTTCGGAGGGTTGTTTATGAAGATATCCAGGTCGATTTCCCGTGTTAAAAAAGAGCTAATTAAAAATATTGATCTATGTTAAACCGGCGATAAAGTAGAGAAAACCAGTTCCCTCACTACTTTTCCCCCTTTTAAAAGCGCATATTTATGAAAAGGTGAACAAGTTTAACCCCCGGAAAAGACGAATCAAAAAGTGCTCTTTGCGGTATAATTGATGCATATTTGGTCAACGTAAAAAGTTGGATTAATGGATTTTTTAATCATTTTTAAAGGGATTTTTAAAAATTTTTATCCATTAAAAAAAAAAAATATATAAAAAGTAAATAATACAATTAATTTATTATTTCTCCATCCACCCCCCGGCCACTACACTCTTTCCCTCTCTTCCCCCTCTTTTTTTTTTTCCCCTCCCCACAAAAACCCCCCAAAACACACAACAACACAAACACACAAAAACCCCACACACACAAACACACAACACCACACACACCCACCAACAAATCAGTTTTTGCCTTTTGCAATTCTATTGTCGACTTCATATTTTAATCATATAATAAACTATAATCCCTAATGCTTTTTCTTCCCAAATAACAACACTTTTTTGTATTTCTCATTACATTGTGGATGGGGGCATTGCTTAGAGACACCCGTTTCAGATGAAAGTCAATTTAGATCTTAAAATTTTATAATTCGAAAATTATAAAAAATTGGACATTATTTTTCCCCAAATTTGATTCCCTGGGTTTAGTGAGTTTAAAACCAACCATAATATTTTTTTCAAATCATTCACTAACTGATATTTGTTACGTATTAATATCGCTTGGAAAACACGGTTTTCAAGTCTTTCATACCTTTTTTAGGTGGGTCCCTCGTAAATCCACAAGACTGGGACAGGAACCCAAGTGCCGCGGCCCCCGGGACTTGGGAGGAAAAAGGGGATAACATGACATTCAAAAGTGTTTTTGACGGGCAAGGGCTTCCATGACGAAGATTAAGGCCCCTGTTTAAAGGGCGGACAGAATTTACAAGAGCTTTTGAACTTTCCTTCATAATACTGTGATCTTTCCCTGAAGTTTATGCACAAATAGAAATAATTTTATCATTACTAATCATACAATGTATTTAATGTCCAAAAGCATGTACACGGGTTCTAGCAACCAAAAAAGAAAGTCACCATGTCAAAATTTTCTATGTGATAAACCCAAATTTCTTTTCAAAATCTCATTAATGTTTACACATTTTTTAAACTGGAGGACGGAAATGGTAAACACTGCTTTTAAAATTTTTAGCTTTTTTCAGCAAAAACGTTAGTCAAAAGCAGAAAAATATAGACAAAAATAAACGGAGAAATGTGAAAGCATATATTTTGAGAAAATCAAACCCATTTGCTCATTTTGTAATATGATACATCATGGTAGACGTTAATTTCTAAAAATCTAGTTTACATCAACTCCCTTAAAGTATTACAAATTATTACCCAAAAATTTTCCCTGTGACTTTTATGTTAAAATTTTTATTTTAAATAAAAATGTCTTTCCCTCGGATAGTATTTTAATTGATCTTTATGCTGACTGACTAAAAAAAAAAGCAAGATAATCATCTGTAAATTTAATTTCACCTGAGCATCACTAACCTATAAAAACCCATTTTGCATGCTAAATAACCCTTCCAAATATTTTTTACACACACCCCTT
>NC_051421.1:34497712-34499900 GCF_015228065.2 Penaeus monodon | reverse complement strand
GTGCCGTCGCTCTCTGTCATGTCTTCGACGAGCGGTGCGGTGTTGTTCGTGGAGCCCTCGTCCTGTCTTACCTATGTGTACCTTATCACAACCACCGCAAGGTATGCTGTACGCCTGGCTAAGAGGTCTGACCTCTTTTCCCTCGCGATATCTCCTATATGTACATATATAAACACACACACACACACACACACGACGTCATTTAGACGACTAAATGACGTAAAAGGTAATTAAACGAGACGTGTGATAATAGCATATAATAGGGTATAATTTGTGACCAAAGAAAAATCCATTACAGAAAGAATACGAATTAAAGCGGAGATAAAACTTCTCTCTCTCTCTCTCGCTCAAGCAATCGGGACCTGACCCCCCGCCCCCCCTGATAAGGCCAACTGTCGCACCATACAACTAGCACGAGCCAGCGAAGCGGCAACACAGTGAAATTTATCATTATTAAAATAGTGCAATATGACCTACTCACATACACACACATATATATAAAGATAAGAGTAGTTTGATCATAAAAATACATTTTACAAGTCATCATGTACTGCTGCACATGCACATGGAATTGCATACGATGCTCATGCGCAATCAATCAAAGATCATGCACAAACTGCAGAAGGGGTTCCATGTGCCAGAATCAGATTCACACACACGGTGCCGTCGGACCATCAGGCATGGATGCCAAGTCGTGGAAAAACAAACTGAGCCACTTTAAGTTTGGCAGTGTCGCAGGTGATCTGTGTAACACCATAACAGCCCTGGCCAGAAAAATGGCAACTAAGAACTGCCCAGACCTTGCTGCCCTCACTGCCTGTCGCCTTATCGCGCTCAATAAGAAACCAGGCTGCCGTCTCATCGGCATAGGCGAAGTCCTAAGAAGGGTCAACAGCAAGGCAGTGATGGAAGTTGTTAAAGATGACATAACAAGCGCATTGGGAAACCTGCAAGTATGCGCTGGACAAAAGGCGGGATGCGAGGCAGCAATACACGCGATGAGGAAGATCTTCGGTGAGCCAGATTGCGATGCAGTGCTCATGGTAGATGCAGCAAACGCATTCAATAACATCAATAGAAAGGTCACGCTCCGCAACACAAGGATAAAATGACCCAGCTTTGCTAAGTACATAGAGAACCTCTTTTCTCAACCCGCCAAACAATTCGTTAGTGACAGGGAAACTGGAAGATGCAAAATAATAGATTCTGCAGAAGGCACCTCCCAAGGTGACCCCATTGACATGGCAATGTATGCCATTGGCCTTCTAAAACTACAAGATCACATCAGCCACGAGAAGACGCAAGTAAAGCAGGTTGCCTACGCTGATGACATAACAGGGGCCGGAAAAAATTGAGGACATAGAGATGGTGGCGCGAGATTGTACTCTATGGGCCAATGCAAGGCTATTATCCTAATGCCCCAAAAAACTGTGCTGATTGTGAAGCCCCAAATACTTTACCTTGCCAAGGAAAAATTAAAAAACACCGACATAATAGTAAAAACAGGTGGAGACAAACATCTAGGGGCAATACTTGGCCCAATGCACGACAGAGAAAAATTTATAAAGGACAGGGTCGAGGAGTGGGAAAATGAGATCCGTAGGCTGGCTAAAATAGCTACCATCAAACCACACGCCGCCTACACCGCCCTCACATTTGGAATCAGGCACAGATGCAATTACCTCATGAGGACAGTGCCAGGCATTGGGCATCTCCTCAAAGCCCTCGAACAAACAATCAAGAGGGAACTATTACCGGCTGTAGCAGGAGGACGCAACCCAAAGGACGTCGAAATGGTCCATATTTGAATTGCCGCCCAGAAAAGGAGGCTTGGGGATTCCAAACCCCTTTAAGCTGGCCGACAACTTACTGCAGGTTTAACCCAACAAATAATAAATCAGAACATGGGGAAATAAACTTAGCAGAACAACAAAAAATAAGGACAGAAATAGCAAGAACAGAGAACAAAAACAAGAAGAACAGCTACACCACCTCTCACAACAACTGCCAGAGGATGCCAAGAGGAGACTCCAGATGACACAGGAAGTGGGAGCATCGAATTGGTTCACCACCTTGCCTATAAGAGTGAATGGATTCAGCCTAAACAGACAGGATTTTATAGACACCCTCACTTTAAGGTATGGCTGGCCCATGGATGGTCTCCCTCAGCACTGTGCCTGTGGAGTAC
>NC_051421.1:34476432-34488932 GCF_015228065.2 Penaeus monodon | reverse complement strand
AGGGGACTTCAATTTTAGATTTCCCCTACAAGCAAGTAGCAAAACTGTAGGGAAAAATCAGCACTAAAAACAGTCATTTTCCATTGTACAACTCCCACCAAACATCGTTACGAAAAATTTCTAAAACCTTTTTAGATTAATTATGGAGCAAAATATAGCAAAAAAACCGTGAATGGATTTTTAACTAAAAATTCTATCCATCCCTATTTTCTTCTTTTTAATAAAACCCGACGCCGCATGTCGAAAAAAAACAAAAAAAATAGTACGACGCAAATAATGTAGAAAAATTAAGACGGTTTAAAATGAAAACGAAATACAAACTGGCAACACGTAACAATTCCCGAGATTTAAATGATGCCCTTGCCATTTTCAAAGACAGTGTAAACGTGACATGAAAAAAATTTTCCGCTATTTAGTACAAAAACGAATTAAGAAATACACATTTTTCACCTAAAGCCTTACATACGAGGAAATAAAAAAAACTTGATAAACGGAACGAAATAAAATCTCCAACGAAAATCGCTAAAATGGCCAATAACATAACTGGTAGCAGTATAGAAAACTTCGTAACAAAATTAATCAAAGATTCAAAGGAAAAAAAGCCCCCTAGATGCACATTCTAAGACAAAACATGAAGAATCAAAGTCAGACGTCCAGAAAAATCATGGTCGGTAATAAACGAAGTTCTCAATAGGAAAACCAGGGACGACAGGTACCCTGCCTCAGCATTACTCACTCCGATCAGTTAAATGAACATGTTATCAGTGTTAAGGACCCTCCCTCTCTGCCTATAAAATTACCCCACGAAAAAACTCATTATCGTTTTACCTTCCCACGTGTACTCGTGAAAACGTTTAGTTTAGACAATTGTACCATTACAGAGGATACAAAAATATAATTATCTCTCTCACGACCCTCCCGTGCCTCCAGGATATGATTGAAATTACCGGGAAAATCATTAAATCTACTTCTAATACTCTTTCACCAATAATACATCAATCTGTAAGTAGATCATCAGCAATTGGAGTATTCCCTGACCCTGAATATCGCTGTCGTGAGGCCAATTTATAAATCTGGACGATGATACAGACTTAAATTAACTATCGACCCATACAGGTCTTAAAATATTCTTAAGTAAGATTTTTGAAAAGGTTGCCTTCCACAAGTTAATGGAGCATTTAAAACAAAAAAAATATTCTTTCTACATGCCAGTATGGGATTTCCGCCCTTTAAGATCGACTGAGACTGCCTTACAAAACTTCGTCGACGTTCGTATTGACAGCTTTGGACCGAAAAACAAGTTTACAATTAGTGTTATTTTAGACCTAAGCAAAGCTTGTCGATACGATGGACCATACGATTCTTCTCAATAAACTGGAGCATTATGGGGTCCGTAATACAACACTAAAATGGTTTAAAAGGTATATAAACAAGCCGTATTGCAGAGTGTAAAACTGAATAAGGGCTTTTCACACAATGTAAAACCTTGTGTGGTATCCCGAAAGGTTCATTTTAGGACCCATTACTTTTTATATTATACAGTAATGATATGTCATTCAATCCCAGAAAACTAAATTTCATCGTATATGCCGATGACTCCACCCATCACGAGCCATCATAAGCTCACAACCCTCATTAACACATTGAACCAGTGACACTTGCACAAGTATCTGTGGCTTGGCTGCAAACAAGTAACTTTAAACATAAAAAAAAACAAATATACATGATTTTACACAGATATAAACGAATAATTAATCCATTACCACCAATAAATATTAAGGATTGTATACTGGAAAGAAAGTAAACAAAATGTTAAATTATAGTGGGGGGCGTAATTATTTCAATTTTATGAAAACTGGCATGAACATATTGTGCATTTGAAATGTAAACTGTCTAAACTCTGTGGCGTTTTTACCACGTATCAAAGTTCTTTTACCAAACCTCGATGTTATTGATTTATTTTCGCCCTACTCTATTACAACCTCACCTACGTAATACTATCTGGGGCGACCGCGAGCAAAAGAAGATCACGCCCCTCGAGGTGGTTGCAGAAGCGTGCAATCAGAATTATCGCGGCTTATGTAAGAAGGCGAGCACACGATGATGCATCTTTTTATAAGATATAATATACTAAACTACATGATATCAATTATATTCTCCGGGTCAAAATTTTTATTTTTACATGCCTAAACGGGATTAGCTATAAACATCTTTTTCCCATCTTAACCAAATAAATAGAAGATACCCGACCAGAAAACAACACTACCCTTATAGTACCATTCGTGGTCCTCCTCTCAATCACAGGACTAATGGACAAATTCTATGGACCAAAATTTTATAATGAAAACTACCATGGTGTGATGTAAGAAGTAAGACCACATTATTCACAGTTTCAAAAATAGTTTAAAGCAATTCTTGGTTCACAAATACAGCGATATTGTTTAGCTTTGTTAAAAGGTTACATATTACTAAAAGGAGAGAATGGTTTGACAATCAGTCTTGAGACTTATCACAATAAATAACGTTTGTAAGCATAATATTTTACAACCTTATTAATGTTTCAAAAGGCTCTTATAAAATGATGCACAATCATTTAAAGAGCCTTGTCATATGTATGAATTTGTGACTACTAATGTAAAAATCTTTTAATAGACAAAATAAAGATTCAATTTCAAATTTCAATTTCAATTTCAATTTCAAAATTTTGTCCGCCCCGTTCCCCCCTCCCTCCTCCGTCACCTCCTCAGTGTATGGCCCTCCGTTCCCCTCTTCTTTCCTCCTTCTCATCACCCTTCCACCTCTATGCTCTCAGTTTCCCCCGGCCTTCTACGTTTTCCTCCTTCCACTTCTGTCTCTCCGGCCCCCCTCCATTTCCTCCTCCTCCGCCGAAGACTTGCCCCCAATTCTATTTCTCCGTTCCACGATGACCTCCTTCCGCTTCCCCGCCTTCAAATAATTTGGCCACGGTCTAGATCCTCAGTTTCCCCGTACTCCTACTCCTCATCCTTACAATATATCTCTCCGTTCCCCCATCCTCTACACTGCCTCCTCCTCTTACCTCTTACACGTCTATCCCTCCGGTCCCCCATTCCTCCGACTCCCTCCTCTCCATCCCCTTCCACTTCTGTCCCTCCGATAGCCCTTTCCTCCTACTCGTCCCCTTCCTCTTATTTTTTGCTCCCCGTTCCCATTCACCCTTCTCCTCATTCGTCTCGCCTCTATTATCTTATCTATCATCTATCTATTATCTATTTTCTCCTCCTCCCTCCTCCTCCTCCCTCTCTTCCACTCTATCTCTCGGTTAAAACCCTTCTCCTCCTCCTCCTTTTTTCAAACATTCTCCCTATGCTCCTCGGCCTCCCCGTTACCACCTGTCTCCGCCTTCTCCTCTCCTCATAGTCTTTCTTCCACTTCTATCTCTCCAGTTCCCCTTTTCCTCCCTTTCACCTCCTTCCACTTTTATCTTTCCCGTTATAAAATAGAAAAACACACTCTTCTGTGTTGAGACAATGGAAGAAAAACCCACAATACAAAAACATGTGATTTATTGAAAATGAGACACAGTTTTCAGTACTACAAACACCAAACACACACAACACCCACACACACCACACACACGGCACGCACCACACAATACACACACACACACACAAAACACACACACACACAAACACAACCTCACACACCACACACACCCACACCACAAATGTGTATATATATATATATATATATATATATATTATATATATATATCTATATATATATATGTATGTATGTATTAGGTAGTAGTATGTATGTATTGTGTGTATGTATGTGTGTATGTATATTATATGTAATATATATATTATATATATATAATATATATATATATATATATATATGCGAGTGTGTGTGTGTGTGGTTTGGTTGTGTGTGCGTGTGGGTGTGTCGTGTGTGTGGGTGTGTATGTGTGTGGTGCTTGTGGGCGTATGTGTTTTGCTGTATGTGTGAGTTTTTGATTCTCTGTGTATATATTTATTATCATTAGTACCCTTAATAATGCCAAAATCAATCAAAGAAATCGAAAAAAAAAAAAAAACGTTATTTTGGGAGTATAATCTCAAAAGGCTATATTTCGTCTAGATTTTGCCGCTTTTCGACTTTTGGAAATGTTTTTCTTTTACCGTTTTAAGATAGGACACCAATTATTTTATTATCATCATTATTATCATGATTACATCAATATTAGTTATCTCATCATCTAATCAATGTTAAGAAAACACGACAAATTTTCTAGCCAATGAAAACTTCAGAAATGAAGTATATTGTCATTCTGGTAACATTCTGTCCATTCTGGTTGTCACTATTGTCATTATGAGTTGTCATATTGTCATTAGGGTTGCCATATTGTCATGCATTCTGTTGCCATTGTAATTATGATTGTCATGTTCATTATGGTTGTCATATCATCTGGGTGCCATTTCGTTTATTCCGGTTGTCATGTCAATCTTTGTTGTCAAATTAATGGCATATTTCTGGTTGCCATATGGCTAATTTTGATTGCCACATGTCATTCATGTTGCCCTTTTATTTTTGGTCGTCATTATTTTCATTTTGGTGTGCAGTAGTGTCCATTCTGGTGTTCATATTGGCATTCAGGCTGCCATCATTGATCATGCTGGTTGTTATATTGTTATTCTGGTTCCCAATATTGTCAGTTGGTAATTCATTTGTCATTCTGGTTGGACCATATTGATGGATTTTCCTTTGACTCTCGCATGAAAAAAACGTCTTGTATTCGAGATTCATGTTTTTTATTATGATTTTGTTTGTATATTATGATCTTCGCGTATTATTTTACATGATGACTGAAACAGTTAAAATGAATTACATTTTGAAAATGATAATTCCTCAATTGTTTATTATTGAAATTGAATGTTTGATTTCAATCAACTGAAAGTACGTAATTGGTTTGATTGATGATACACAATTGCTTCCGTTACTTCAATATACTGGAATTTTTTTTTCTCGTTATTTTATCTATTTATTTTTTACTACCGTAGATGTTATTTATTCTTCATTATATATTTCTAGTTATTTTTGCAATCAATCTCAGATTATTGTTTTCGCTTCCCTCCAGCTTTAGGTTTAATTTCTTATTTTTTATGCTTCTCAAAATCCTTCACTTTCTTTTTTTTTTTTTTTCCTTTTTTCTTAATTATTACTTTTATCGTCTTCATGTCATTGTTTTTTTTACAATGCAATATATATATTTTTATTCCACTTTCTTGGTCTTCTTATTATTCAACTATTTCTTTTCTTCTTATATTATAATCTTAGTCTCTTCTATTTGTTCCATTTTATTGGATCGCTTCTCCCCTTTTCGTCTTCTCCTTTTTCTTTGCTCTCATTCTTCCCTCTATTGCTTCGTCTTCTTTGTACGGCTTCTCCCCTTTTCGTTCTCTTGTTTTTTCTTTGGTCTCATTCTTGCCCTTATTGGCCTTCGTCTTATTGGATCGCTTCTCCCTTCTTCTGTTCCTTCCGAAGTCTCCGGCTGCGCCCTCGAGCAGCGTCCGTCGTTCCAAGCCAATGGGAGAAGATCCCGCTAGGATGACCAATGGCGGACCTCCTTCCTCGTCGAGCCCCACTTCCCCCTCTCCTTGGGAATGCCATGGTCGAGCTCTAGGTGAGGGCGGAGCTTAGTGCCAGTTGGAGGTGTGGCTGAGGGAAGAGAGTCGCCTGACGGGGGCAGAGCCCGTGCTTTTGGGGGTGTAGCCAGCAATGAGAAAGTGGGAGTGGGGGGTCAGAGGGCACACACACACACACACACCGCACACACATGGCTTATGAAAAAAATATATACATATATGTAAATATACATAATATTAGGTGTTGGGTATGTATATATATATATATATATTCATATATACTATATATCTATATATATATATATATATATATATATAATATATACATATACAATAGATATAAATAAATACATTCATACATACACTCACGTATTATATACACTAGATAGATTTCGTAGATAAAAGAGATAGGTAGAATGTATTCATCACATTATGTATGTGTGTGTATATGTACAGTTGATATACTATATATATCTTATATATAATATATATATATATACTATATACTATAATTGTATATATAGATATATACTATATATATTATTCCATTTATTTATTTATTTTTTATATGTGCATGTGTTCGTGTGTATAAGTATGTTATTTGTATAATTTATATGCCAGTTAGATAATTGGCGATCTACCTACCTTCCTACCTACAACTTTCTATCTACTACCTACGTATCTCCCTACCTAGTATCTAGTCCAGCCTTCTACCGGCCCCTCATCTAATGTGATCTTACCGGCTAGTATCTTGGATTTAGGTTAAGTTCACGTTAGATTTCATTTCTTTTTGTATTTACGTCTAAGGATAGGTTTTGAATAGGTTAAATGTGGTTAGGTTACGTTCGTTAGGTAAGTTAGGGTAGGTTAGGTTAGTTTTATATAAGTTAGGTAGGTATCTGGGTTAGGTTAGATGACTTTTAGGTGGATTTAGATTATGTTCTTTTATGTTAGCATAGGTTTAGTTGGTTAGGTACGTTAGGTTAGTTAAAGGTTTATATTAAGTTCAGTCGGTTAGATTTGGTATCAGGCTTAGGTTTAGGTTTAGTTATCTTCGGTTGCTTGTATTAGATTAGAATAGGTTTAGCTTATTTTGTCCTGTTATGTTTATTTTAGATTAGGTTTTAATAGGATTAGGTTATTTAGTTATGTTCCGTTATATTATTAGTACGTTTAGGGATTGTTAGGTTAGGTTTCGTTAAGTAATTTATTTGGTTTAGTTAGTTATGATAGATTGCTTACGCTAGAATTTTTTACCTTTACTCAGATAGCGCTAGGTAGTTTTGGGCTTAGTTTGACTTAGATTTAGTTTGGTTGTTTCGTGTGAGATTAGGTTTAGTTAAGGCAATGGTTATGTGAGGATTACTTTAGGTGATCAGGTTATGTTAGTTATAGCGTAAAGATGTTAGTGTTAGATTAGTTTAAGTTTAGTTATTTAGTTGGGTTTAAGATTTAGGTTTAGTAAGGTGAGGTAGGTTTGATAAGGTAGGTTGGGTTTATTTAGTGTGGTAAAGTTTGATTAGTTAACATAGGTTTAGAGTAGGTTAGATGAGTATGGGTAGATTAGTTTACAGTTGTAAAAGTTAGGTTTAGGTTAAGGGGGGGGTTTGGTTAGCTTCACGTTTAGCGAGCCGGGTTAGTTTAGTAGTTTTCGTTTAAGTTAGTTATAGCTTACCTGTGTGTTAGGTTAGTTCAGGTTCAGTTAGGTTAGGTCTGGTTTAGTTAGGTAGAATAGGGTATGTAGCTTTGGTTAAGTATACATTATTGAACCACAACCTAAGGAAAGGTAATCCATCATTATTTAACCTTTAACCTTAAACTAAGCTAATGATAATCAACATAACCTAAATAAAACCTAATCTTAATTAACAATCCTAATATAACATAACGTAAATGACCTAATCTAAAACGAACGAAACTACTTAACCAAACCAAACTAACTTACCTAACATATACTAACATAACGAAAAACAAACCGTAACCTTACCTAACTAAACCTAACTAACTAAGCCTACATAACATAGCCACGCACACGCGATGGATATATATTTGTTTGTCTGTATGTGGAATATACATAACATATATACAGTGAAACAAGGTAATAAGTCACTGTAAAATTGTAAAAACTATAAGATGTGAAATATTCATGCTGGAAGTTTAATAAAAGAAAAAAATGTCTTCAAGTCCTTTTTCTTTGCCTATTTTTGCGGTGGTCTATTTCTTTTTCGACCAAGGGTTCGTCACCTAAAAGAGGGTATTAAAAATGTTTATTAAAATACACACACACACAAAAGGTTAAACAAATAAAAATAAAGCCAAGCAGGGTGAGTCCGCTCCAGTGCGAGATTCCCGTGTTTCTATTGGTCGCAGCATCCTCACTGCGGACGGAGTATTCCCCACCCATATGGAATAACAAGAGAGTTTTTCGACGACCTAGGGTAACTCCTCCGGGAACGAGGCGTGGACGTCGTCCTTCATCTCGTAGGGGAGAGATATGCAATCTGTTAAGGGACCGTTGGGGGATATATAAAGGCGGTCCACACAAGTGGACGGCCCAGTAATGTAGACATACCCTAGGTATATCTTATTCTATTATAATATATATAATATAATATATATATATATATATATATATATATAATATATAGCACACACATACACACATGCGTGGTGTGGGCTAGTGGTGTGTATATTTTGTTATATATATACATCTACATATTATATTTTATATAGTATATATAAATATAAAACTTTGTATATACGTATTTTTATGTGTGTTTTTCTATGCGTTCGTAAGTATGTGTTTGGCGGCTATCTGTGTAACCAAAAGTATGTTAAAGTAACCTAACCAAATTTAACCTAACCTAACCTATCCTAACCTAACCTAACCTAAAGTAATCTTGCTTTTCCCTAATCTAACGTCACCTAATATATATACATACCTACACACACACACACACACACACACAACACACACACACACACACACACACACACACATATATATATATATATATATATATATATATATATATATATATAGATATATATATATATATGGGTGGGTGCTTCACGCGCATGGTGATGTGAAGCGATGGTGTGGTAGCCTAGATAGTGTTAAGTGCTTGCATGCCTTCTCGCTTGCAGCTTCCACCCCTGGCTAGCCCAGTGCAAAAGAGGGAGCAGCTTCTGCATAAGTCTCCCCTGCCAGGTCACAGCCACTCTATCATCAAGACTTCTGCAGTACCTCCTCGTGGCCACCCATGGGTTACTCGACTACCCTGGCGGTCCCCAGTCTAATCTGTGGGGGATCTCGGAGCCGCAGGAGGCCCCAGAGGTATGTAGTTGGCCCACCGGCGTGTGGACACGCTCTGGCTTCGGAACAAACTCATGCCCCCCCTAGCGCACCCTGGGTAGGTGGGGCGGCTCGGGGAGGTGGGCCCTTGCCAGTCCTCCTCCCCCCTAGAATGACCCGCTGGCAACAGTCTTTTATAAATGGAAGATGCGGTGGGAGGGTGTTGTCCTCCCACCACAGCAAGGTAAGGCGGGCTGTGGGTCCCGCTGGGGGGGCAAAGTCCGGGTGCAGGATTGGAATGGGAGAGTTACTCGTCCCGCCTGCGCCCCGGCAGGCGCCAACCCCCCCCATAGAAGCTTGTGGGGAAAGCCCTCGGGAACCCACAGGATGTTGATAAGGCGGTCCCACAGCCTAGGCGACCCCCTTTATTTTGGGGCTGTGTTTGGCGGGTGGCGGCAGAGGTGTGCGTGCACACGGAGTGACCACCCCCCGAGGCTTATCTCAGCTGCTCTCCGGGTGAAGGCGCTTGGAACCATCGGTCCTTGCGGCAGGCTGAGCGGTTACCTCTGCTATCCGCGGGAATTGAGCTACTGGTAGTTGAGGCGGCTGCACTCATCGGCTGTGGAAGACGCTGGTAGCGGCACGTATCAGTGTGGGTGGTTACCCTACTAACTGGTCTGGCGTATCGATGTCCACCAATCAGGGTGTAGCCATAAGCCCGTCTCCAGGCGCTTCATCTTGCGGTAGTCGAGGTGACACCGTTGATGATTTTTTTAAAAAAATCATGGCATTGACTGAAGCATGCTTTTGGCTTCATGTCTCTTAATTTGCTGTATACGCTCCTACCGATGTATATAAAACCGATGTGACAAAGAGGTCCGTCTACGCAACTCGATCTGTGGCAGACGATTGCCCCCGGCGTAGACATTTCGCATGGTTCTGGGCGCTTCATGCGTATCCGCTGTGACCGAGCTGGCTACGAGATGTCTGTTCGGTCCCCATGGCTTGGGAGCCTGATCCCAGCATCGAGAATAGCCTCCCTTCTCCGGACTTTGCTAGGTCCCCAGAAAAATGAGATCCTCTGGCTCCTGGTACACGCGCTCCACCCGCATCGCTGGCTTGGTACAGCGATACGGGTATGTGTGGCGCAAGGAGATCGACCACATTCTTGCAGCCAACGCGATGGTAGGTCCTTCAGAAACTTGCGGTTGTATGGAGTGGCTGATTCTGTGGCAACCGACCATAGTCTTCTTTGGCCTACCCTGCGGGTCCACTTCAAACTCCCCGGTCCTCCATGGCCACCCTAAGGGTGTTTCAACTTGGCGACAAGTGAGTAGGATGTGTGGCCTGTAGTTTGGCCACGGCAGTTCTCTGACCGGGATTCACAGAAACCAGCAACCTGACAGACCCAGTTGCTCTGTTGGGAGTCCCTTCAAGCACGTACCACTCGAAGCCGCTCAGGAGTCCATTGGCGTACGCCAAAAGGACATTGCAGAATCCATCTCCCTGGAGCACATTAGAAGCCACTGAAGGCGTGTCGCAAGGCTTCGGCTGAATGGAATCAAGTCTTGCTCGTTCATGGTGCATAGGGCTCAGACACTCTGAGAAGGACAAGGAAACCGTCTATCAGGAATCTCCTGAGGAGGTCGAAGGCATTTCTTGTAAATGAACTTCGCCCTGCCTACAAGTCCTGAGAAACTGAACCCCTAAGCCCTCCTCAACGATGGCCTGCAGTCCGACGCGGATGGACGGATCATCTCAGATCATGTTTGGGTTCGTGAACGTTGGGCTGAGTATTTTGAACGTTAGACCAGGTGACCCTCCAACAGTTAGCTGGATGCCAAGCGATGTCTCAGTGCTGTGCCGGCCCACCCATCGCGAGGAAACCTCCTACCCTTAACAGAGGTAGGCTGGCAATTTCCAAAGCTGAGAGTGGGAAAGGCTCAGTCGATATGTGGATTCCCTGCTGAACTGCTAAAGGCTGGGTGAACCTATGGCTCGGGCCTGCATACAGTTCCTGACTGCCATTTGGCAGTCCGGTACCATTCCACCTGACCTTGCTGAGAGGGCGTGGTTCATCCCTCTCTGAAGGGAAAGGGATCGATGGGACGGTAGGCAACTACCGTGGCATTACCTGCTCAGCATACCAAATAGGCAGGTCTCGCCCACATTCTTCTGACACGGATCTGCACCCCTACTGAGCACAGAGAACGGAGTCTCCCTGGATTTACTCCTGGCAAGTCCACATAGAACCGTATACCTAGCGCTTCGAGTAATTGTGGAACGCCGTCGTGAGTTTGATCGTGGGGTTGCTTTCGCCTACATCGACCTCAAGAAGGCGTTTGGACTTGGTGCAGCGGAATCCGCTATGGAGATCCGGAGGCTCGGGGTAATTCCGACCAGATTTATTGGCCTGATAGCAAGCCTCCTATACTTGTAGCTGAAAGTGCTGTAAGTGTGGTGGGGGTATGTCAACTCTTCCCTGTTTAACTCAGGGTTAGGCAGGCTGTGTCCTTGCACCCACACATTTCACACTTTGTATGGACTGTATAATGTGGCATAGCTCCTAGCCAAAGTCAGTGCGTAAGAAACACTAGGCATAGTCAGGTCTCGGACCTTGACTTTGCCGACGACTGTTGCCAATCCTATCTGAGTCCTTGTGTCACTTGTAGCGGCTCTTGATGCATTTAATGCATAGGCGGAAGCCCCTAGGCCTAGAGTCTCCTGGATCAAGACCAAGATTCAGGACCTTGGGGCCTGTTAGGGAACCCGTTCAGTCGATCCCATGCTTGCGGCGAGGACGTTGAAGTCACAGAAAGTTTACATACCTTGGTTATCGTAGTCCATATCTCTGGGTTGTCAGACCAGAATTCAGTCCTGATTGGTCTGCCACAGGAGCCATGAACTGAGGCGTTTGGAGATGTCGGTACCCTATGCAGAAGGTACCAAGTTGCGTGTCCTTTCAAGCCTGATACTTCCAGTTTTTGACTCTATGGAATCGAAACCTGGACACTATCCAGTGCCTTGGAGTCTCGCCTTGATGCCTTTTGTAACGCTAAGCAAGTTCACTTCCCTTTCGCCGGATCATGGGTACAGTTGGCAGGACACTTGTCCAAAACGGCGGTTACACCGGGGTCGACTGGCATGGACCTGTTACTTGCATAATACCCTGGATCAGCCAACTCATGCTATATTGCCCCTAGCTCGCCTCCCTATGGACGACCCTGCCCACCAGGTTGTCTCTCTGCGAGACAACCCTGGGTGGAGGAGACCTGTGGGACGTCCTAGGAGATCATGGCTTGGGCAGCTCGACGAGACCTGTCGTGAGGAACTAGAGATGGGCCGTGTGCCTGCCTGGAGACTCGCCTCGAGGGGATCCTCGTGGCTGGAAGCGAAGGGTGGATGCGGCCATGCGCCCCCGTCGGCGTTAGCCCCTTGATGATGATGATGATATATATATATATATATATATATATATATATATATGCATATATATATATATGCATATATATATATATGCATATATATATATATATATATATATATATATATATATATGTATATATATATATATATAT
>NC_051421.1:34456432-34458932 GCF_015228065.2 Penaeus monodon | reverse complement strand
CAATTTGTGTAAACCTTTCTGTAACTTCAATATCTTCGCTGTATGCTCTTACTGATTAAGCAGTTTCTGGATCCTGGTCTCAGTCCAGAAGAGCCTTAGACTGCAAAATACATCTAGTGCCACCACTAAGGCCCGTGACTCAGATCGAATAGCAAAATCGTCACTTTAGCAATAGCTCTGCACCGTCAGTGTTGCTATTCTAGTATTTTCCTGCTAGATTTTCCTGCCAGACCTAACAGTCTGTAAAATCCAGTCTAGAGTTTTTGTGGAAATATCAATGGCAACACTGCACAGTATCCATTCCATGCAAGTGTTGAAAAATGTTGGTACAAAAACAGCCTTGCCTCACTCCTGAACAAACCGGGAAGCATTTCGACAGGCTCCCCAACACACTTTACAGTGCTTTTAGTACGAGTATATGTGCTTGCTATTTATCTAATGACTCGTATTTGGATTCTATTAGGCTCAGGATCTCCCAGACAGGTTCACGATGCACTGTATTAAATGCCTTCTTGAGGTCGGTGCGGACTAGAAGCAACTCACGAACAAGCTCATGACGGCAACCTACAGTGACTCGAAGCGCCAGGATGCGGTCGCATGTTGATTTGCCAGGAGTGAATCCAGATTACTTTGGCCCCCCGTGCCTCAAAAGGTGATCTCTGCTACTTCTCAGAAGGATGTGAGCGAGGAGCTTACCTGGTACACTAAGCAGTGTAATACCTCAATGATTGTTGCTGTCCTATCTATCCCCTTTTTCCTTCCAGAACGATATTGGACTGCCATATGGTAGACAGGACAGCATGGAAATTTCATGTCAACACCAGGTCAGAGGGATCTTTGCTAATGGGTGGGTCTGGCATAGGGATCTCGACACCACTCACATCCAGGATAACTGATAGTAGATCAACCTGGTACAACTGTTCAAACGTTCTCATAATCCAACACGGTCTGAGATCTGACTACTTACGAAACAGATTTCAGTCTTCTATGAGGGGGGCTTAGAGTTCAGCTTTCTCAGCTCTTGGTAGGCAGGACGAAGGTCACTTACTAGGAAATGACCTCCTCCACAAGATTCCTGTTAAACTGTTCCTTGTCTCTTCTCAATAGTAAGTGAATCTTGTGCACATGGCAATAATGCAAGTCACGAGCCACACGACAAGCATCTGTGGTTTACAGAATCTCCTGTAAGATGAAATTTTGTTTTGCTCTTAAATGGTTGCCAATTCTTTAGCTGCATCAAGCGTTTCATGCTTGGAGATATCCCAAATCAGTAAAGGGACAGCCAGGCTAACAAATGCTGCAAAACAAGACCAACAGGCAAACTCTTCCTCCCTCAACCTGTCCACATGAAACACCATGGGATGATCATTGGACAGACAGGATTTTGAAGTGAACTTGGAGGCTGGTCACAACCAACCTATGGCCAGTCCCACAGATCTCGGCACTCCAGCAGATCCTAAAGTTCGGGAGGATCTGCCAGCAAGTATTAACAAGGATGTGGTCGATCTCCTTGGCCACACTTCCTGTATGACTGTACCATGTCCAACAATGCGGGGCATTCCTGTATGTCCATGAGAAGTGGGTTAGGGGAAATCTTTGTATGTGTGTGCATGTATATATATATATATATATATATATATATATATATAATATATATATATATATATATATATATATATATATATATATATATATATATATATATATAATATATATATATAATATATATATATATATATATATATATATATATATATATATGTAATGTATGTTGTATGTATACACACACACACACACATAGTGTAATGATAGGCTGATGACTAATAATGATACAGAAACAGGGCTTTGCGGGATATTCTGGCTTTGTGCACCCAAAACCCTGAGATAGGGAGATCTTTACGGGGCTACAATCCATCAAAGACCTTGCACACACACACATATATGTATATAATATATATGTATACAAAATAGGTTTTTCATATATATTCATTAATACATATATAACAAACATAGACATCTAATACATGCATATATGTATGAATGCGCGCGCACACACACGCGACGCGCGCGCGCACGCACACACATGCACACACACACACACACACACACACACACACACACACACACACACACACACACACACACACACACACACACACACACACACACACACACACACACACACACACACACACACACACACACACACACACACACACACACACACACACACACACACACACACACACACACACACACAGGAATGATACAGAAACTACCAGCTGAATGCTTCCAAGGAAGGTGAACGTCAAAGGGCAAAGGGCAGAGAGTCGGCTCCCAATACCTGTGCTGCATATCTGATACATTAACAAAATATAAAAATAAAATCCTGTTCATACGGATGAAATGGGATTTCTTCTCGCTCTCTATGTTTATCTGTCATATACGCAATATTTATTTCCTATCTATTTGTCAGTGAACGTCTGTTTACAGTATATAC
>NC_051421.1:34446432-34448932 GCF_015228065.2 Penaeus monodon | reverse complement strand
CATGAAGATTCGAAGATAACCGGCAATGAACGAGATGAACATGTTACAATCAAGGGGAGTTGTTGAGGAAAATGTGAAAGATTTCACTTATCTTGGAGCTGTTTTAAATAATACATAGGGATGATTCACCGGAGATAAAAAGAAGAATTACCATTGCCAAAAAGCCACGGTCGCTTCAATAACATCTGGAAAGACCGAAGCATTACCTTACGGACAAAGCTGAGGTTATTGAACTCATTAGTTTTCCCAATTGCGTCATAGGGTTTTATAAGTTTTGGGTGCTGAAGAAGATAGACAAGAAAAAGTCAATAGTTTTGAAATGTGGTGTTACAGATGAGTACCACGTATTAACTGGAGAAAAAGAAAATGAATGATGAGGTGCTGAGAAAAATAAATTGTAAAGCCCGGCTGTTCGACATATTGAAAAAAAGGGAACTAAAGTTTATTGATCATGTGATGAGAAGTAAAATTAAAGAAAAACTTGCTGACAGGTATGGTGATAGGAAACAGAGGAAGAGGCAAACCGAAGACAAGACTGAGCGACAACATCAAAGATAGTTGCAGGCTGTCAAGGGTTTACAAGTGGAAAGAAAAGCGCAAGTTTCGAGTTGAGTGGTGAAGGATGGTGGAGAGGTCCAGGGCTGCTCAAACATGAGCATACCGTTTTTGATGATGGTGATATATATATATGATCTCTTTGGGGGAGCTAACGCCGGCGGGGGCGCATTGCTGTATCCACCCTTCATTTCCACCTACGAGGGCCCCTCATGGCAAAACTCCCAATGATCATCATTGGGAGTTCGCCCACACCACAATTTCAAAAACTATTGATCTTTTCTGTCTATCTACTTCAGCACCCAAACACTCAGAACCCATATGATGCAATTGGGAAAACTAATGAGTTCAATAACCTCAGCTTTGTCCGTAGGGTAATGCTTCGGTTTTTTCCAGATGTTTTTGAGAGCAACTGTGGCGTTTTTGGCAATGGTAATTCTTTTTATCTCCATTTGATTCATCATATGTATTAGTTAAAACAGCTCCAAGATAAGTGAACTCTTTCACATTTTCCCACAATCATTCCATTGATTGTAACATGTTCATCAATTGTTCTTTCCCGGGTTTATCTTGAATCTTCATGATCTTAGTTTTCTTGGCATTAACCCAATTGGCACTTTTGGGCAAGAATACATCCCCATGCTCACTGTAACACAGGTTTATTTATTGTTTCACACATAGATGGCTTACAAGTGCTTAGTCATAAAGGGGGTAAACTTATTAGTCCTACCTTTCTCACCTGTTTACCCTTTTCCTTGATTTTTGGAAAGGAAATCTTTTGCTTTATTTCATTGTCTTAAATGTTAACAAGATTTTAATAATACTTTAATAACATAACATCAATAACAATAATAACAGTATTGATATCAATTGTATTAAAAGGAAAAAAACGCATTTTCCCCCCCAATTCAAGGAATGGGGAAATCAAGACCCAGTCAGTAGGGCCTACTGATAGACTCCTTGGAGGGCTGAGCACATGTGGAGCCATCTGTATGTAACAAAAATTCACAAAAAACCTACAAGGGACAGAACATAAATCTGGGGTGATTGGGTTAAGAAACAAGCCAGCCTTTTCGCTTGCTTCTCTAACTTTATCTAGTAGTTGTTGTAGTTCAGTGATACTGCTGGCAATCTAAACTATATCATCGGCGTACCTCAGATTTGATATTTTGTATCCTCTCATAATTGTTTCAGAATATATGTTAAAGAGGTGCGGAGACAGAATGCAACCCTGTCGCACTCCTTGTTTGACTTTGAACCATTCTGTTAACTCATAAGTGGTTCTTACAGCAGCTTGTTTTTGGGTCATACATGGCTTTTATCAACTGGATATGTGTTTTGGAAACTTCATATCGTTCATGTTATTCAAAGGATATCGTGATAAAACAGTATCAAATGCTTCACATAATCGACGAAACACAGGTATAGGTCTTTTTGTTTTCTCTTTTTTCTCTATGATCAATTTTAGATTTAGAATCTGGTTTCTGGTCCTTTTCCAGGGCGAAAACCTGCTTGTTCATCTGCAATTTCCTCTCTTAACTTCAACTTCATTCTTTCAGCAATAATTTTCGAAAAAAATTTGCTGCTGTGACTTTTTAATGCAATTGTCCTATTATTGTTGCATTGGAGTGCGTCACCTTTTTTAGGTATAGGAGTAAAGATTGATTTTACCCAGTCTTCTGGCCATCATTTTTTTATTCCATATTTTTGTACAGAGTTTGTAGAAGAAGTATTCAACACTTTCGCCAGCATTCTTAATTAGTTCTGCTGTTTTTTCATCTATTCCAGGGCTCTTGTTACCCTTTTACTTCTTTTATGGCTTTATAACTTGTCTAGCAGTGGCGGTGGTTCATCTTCATTGTCATTGAGTCTAATTAATGTTTTTGGGTTAAAGATCTTTATTCTTTTTGTATAGGTTGGAACAATATTGATTCCATCTATCTTT
>NC_051421.1:34436432-34438932 GCF_015228065.2 Penaeus monodon | reverse complement strand
AAGGGCCAACATAGTAGGAGAAAAAGAAAGGCAACAGAAAGGGGGGATGTTAAGTGCTACTAGCCTATTATTTATATAAATCTGTAGTTTTAATGTTATTTTTTTTCGTAAACCGGCTGTCATTACATAGAGAAAGAAATATGTATAAACTAAGGAATGCGAATTAATAGTGTTGTCACTCGTCATAACTGGCAAAATTGATGGCAAAAGAGATACATAATATATCTATACACCTGCAGTTACGACAACAAACCCTATTAATGAAAAGGTTTCAGTGTTTTGTTCTGCGTGGATGAGTGAGGGAGGGAGGGTGTGAGTGAGTGAGTGAGTGAGTGAGTGAGTGAGTGAGTGAGTGAGTGAGTGAGTGAGTGAGTGAGTGAGTGAGTGAGTGAGTGAGTGAGTGAGTGAGTGAGTGAGTGTGTGAGCAAGAGTAGAATGAAACCGAGAATGAGCTCACACAGAAAATGAATCTCAAACATGAAGATTAACGTTCATGTTAACTAGCAATGGTATTAATACGAAATTATTTCAACTAGCACATTGAATTCAACATTTAATAAAATGCGACGGAATGTATGTATTTGTGAAAAAATTATTTGCCAGTTTACGCAAGCAAATCTTCACGGGTCAGAAATGGATTACGCAATCGACGATTCTACTAAATCTACATTTCGGATTCGCTACAAAATTCTGACATGCCGAGGTAGCCACGTTTAGCTAAGCATGTCAGATTACGTAAGACTTCATCGACGGGGTCCCTGAACCCAAGTTGCCGACAAGATGAAGTGAACTGAACGAGTCGGGGAAATCTATAAATAACCTGCTCTAGTCTCAGAATCTGTGAAGGGCGCTCGTGACATACCCTACCGATATCTAATTATCACGAATCACACGATCGCCTGGGGTTTACCTAGAAAGGTGAGAAGGGTGTGGTTAAGAAGCGAATAATGATTTTAGCTTAAATCCTAGTCCTATATTGATGAATGGACGTAACTATGGGTCACATCGACTAGAACAGAAGTTGCCGATCGAATGAATAACTACTTTTACCTACTATCGCAACGTCGGGCCGTTTATCTAATAGGCGATTTACGCAACTCCTGGTTATATCTGACATCCCTGAGCACTACTATGGGGATAATTCTAACGCTATAGTCAAATGATAGATTTATATATATCTCGTTACAAGCTCCGTTTTAGCTCCAATGGAACGTGTCACCATTGAGCAATGTAACAGGACTACGATTATCCCCAAGGTAACGACAGCGACCAAATTATGGGAAAACGAGCAGTCATCCCAAGGCCCCTCACGTGCCCGACCGACCGGAAGGAAAACGAAGAGTGAGGTCAGGTCGGGCAGAGAAGAAGAGCGAGAGAAGATATTAAATGACGCTCATGATAAATATAAATATAATCAGTAAGAGAATTAAACCAGCTGAAAAAGAATAAGTGAATGAAGTACACAGAATTTTGTGAAATAAGTATGTGAAATCACAAGGAGTTAATTTTCAGCTTGAGAGCAAATCACGAACGTGTGGCCCGGAGTAGGAGTGTGGGAAATAAGAATGAGGTAGAAGACGTTTCTGTGGCCGTCTCCTGTCCAGACGTCAACCGCTCTTTTGTTGAGATGAGGATTTTTTTGTCTGAATATGTCCATTGAGGTAAAACCTTCAAAACATTGTACACTGTGTATTTGTTGATAGTTTGGTGCCTTATTCATATATCAAAATAAAGGAGTTCACTTTTGAAATGATGTCTTAATTATCTCCAAACCAGAGAGTTGCGAAATAAGTCGCACTCTAATATGCCGTATGAATGTTACAATTAACGGTGTTCAGTTTCACGGCTGCCACACTTCACGCTGTCAAACTACATGGATTAACCTTAACTCCCTTCAGTGCATGCGACATATCCACACACTAAATGAGAGAAATTAATAAATATAGGAAATCGTGTGTCGATAACGAAGGAGCTTTTGACTCTGCACAAATAACGGCAGTGTTAGAAATTATCTAAAACAAGGAGCAAAGAAATTTGTTGTAAAATCGGACGATGCGTAAGAAGGTGGATCAACAACCATCAACCATCATACAGAAACCGATAAAATACCTATTAAAAAGAGTTCAGCTGGGCAGCACCAAAGCTGTTTACAACTTGCCTTGAGAAAACATTTAAGAAACTGAAATGGAGAGGAAAGGGCATCGAAATAGAGGACGAGCATTTAAACAATCTAAGATTTGTAGACAGTACTGTCCTCTTCAGCGAATCAGCAAATGAACTACAAGTCAATCTGAATGAGATGAACAGGAAAAAGAGTAAAGTCATCTTCAACAGTAGAATTCAGTTTGAACAGATACATGCACAGGGTGAATCATTTGAAGTAGTAGACGAGTATATATTTCTAGGGACACTCATACAGATAAACACACCTGGAGGAGAGCAACATGGGGAAGAGAACAGACCAAACTGGAAGACAAATGGAGAAATGGCAAGGACAATG
>NC_051421.1:34428932-34431432 GCF_015228065.2 Penaeus monodon | reverse complement strand
AGAATAGTCAGTAGGAATTTGGAATGTTTAGTTCAGGAATGGGTTTAATGATGACTTTCTTCCAGGCTGGAGGTAATCTTCCATCTTTTAGGGATCTGTTAAGAACGATTGTTCTCTATGTTGATCTATATGGTTAAGGAAGGAATACGAAATATCATCAGCTCCTGGGGCTGAATTTTTGCTAACTTAAATTGCATTTGTTAATTAATTCAGAGTTAGAGGTGTGTCTGCAGACGATCTGAATTGTATAGCATGGCAATGACATGTTCCTGTTCAGCAATGACATGTTTTTGTTCGGGAAGTTTTTGATAGCGTTATAGGCAAGAGTAATGGATAACATCTGGCCACAAAGTAATCAGATCATTTGCTTGTTGCAAAGGTTGTGGGTCTCTTTCCTCTCCGTTCCTTTTGCCGGATGCTATATGGAGCTTTTTCCTCCTTTTTTAAAAAGAGGTATGTAAATAAATAGTTTCAGCACCAATTTAGCCAGGCTTCTTGCTGTATTTCAGATTTTTTTGCCTGATTAACTGGCTTCTCGGAGATGTTAGAGATTATTTTCTAAAGTTTTTACAGCGTATGAATACTTTGTGTTTTAGCTCCATTGTTTCATAGTAATACCGCCTGTTTTTGTGGTCAGGTATACCTGGGTTGGTTCTGCTGTATGGAATGGCCTTCTTTGCGTGAAGGACATCTATGAAATCCTCTTCGAGATTATCAAGGGTCGAGGAAAGGATGTATTCAGATTCCCATCTTTCCACTTACTGGAGAACAGATTCCAATTTGCCCAGTTCAAGTTCTAGGAGACATTGGGCTTGCCTGGACAGGTATAAGTCGAGTGTAGTAGTTACATTATGGTCGGAACATAGATACAGGTGAATGTATGTTGTAAGGAAGAAGCAATGTACATGGGGTTGCCACACACTATCACTATTTCATGTGAAACAGTACTGAAAAGGTCACTTAGGTTGAATTCACCTCGTACATGTGCAGTGTATATGCTGTAAATTTTTTTTGAGTTTACAATTTGTGAGCTGTGGTGTATCTTTTTTGAGAGGATAGTGCTCCCTCTATTTTCTCCCTCAACATAATAAAGATAGAAAGCATTGAATTTCTTCGGTTGACTTTGTGATTCTCTTTGAATGTTTCTTAAAAGACTATATAATTTGATCAGTCCTAAAATCCTCCATTGAAGAATTTTCATATCAGTTGTGCTGTCTTCTAAAGATTTGGTTAAGTCTCCGTTAATGGCGCCCATACTTTCATCATCAGAGATGTAGAAGGTTTGCTCTGAGTCATCTACTGTAAACTTAAATCTGTTTCCATGTAAGTATGGTAGGAAAATTGTGATGCCATTATTCTGGGTTGTTTTATGAAAGTTGTCACAATTGGAATTTCATTGATTGTCCAATATTTTACTTTTTTCTCTCTCTCTCTGGGATATCTGTGGAGTTTGAGTGTCACTGTTGCCTGGTGAAAACCCTGACTCTTTTCTACCGTTCCTCTTTGCGAAAGAGTGTGGTGTCTCCCAAGTAGGTGTTTTGGTCAGAGTTCTGGGAAAATTGCTCGTTTCGTTTCAGACATTGCGTGGATTTCTTCTTCTTTTTTTGAGTGTCTTTAAGGGATATCTTAAGATATTCTTTATCAATCTTGTTCCCAAAAGTTTTTAAAACAGGTTGTATTGTTGTGAGGATGGTATTAACCATTGTTTCTTCGTGTTTCTTGATTTTTGGGACTGACAATGGTAGAGCTTGGCATCTTTCTAGTTTCCTGGTCTTGTATAGATAACTGGTTCCTTTGACTTGGTCGCCCACAAATTGTAAGAGGGAGAGTCTTCCTCAGTCATGGTTGGGTTTTTAGGGAATGGCCAGTTATTTGTCTTACTACTAAAGGTGGAGGGCTGTGATATTTAGTTCAGAATGTTTTTTGTTTGTTTTAATTCTCTCAAGTCTGATTTATATTTGGGATTCCATGCACGATAATCTCCGTGCAATTTGGATATTTGGCCTTGGTTTGTACCCTGCCTTATGTTTCTTTATGCACACTAAGGTCTCGTGTATTTGGGAATAGATGGCACATCACGTGGGAGAATGCCACTTGGAAGAGTGGCGGCCAAAGAGTTGAAATCTAAAACACCTGAGAGGTTCGGAGATATATTTCCTGGTCAGGAAAGGTTCGAAGATTCCCAGACTGATGAACTTGATGCCTTGCCTGGTTTCTTCTTTTTTCTTCATTTCACATTTCTTAGTATCAACTACATTTGGGAGGTCTAAGAAGCAGCTGTTTGGGAAGCCGAAAGGGAAACTTTTGACAATGACTTTTGTTCTCTTGCTGAAAGGAGAGATGTTAATCTTTCCATCAGCAAAGTTGTCCTTGGGAGGTGGAATAAAGTTACCCTCTGGTTTGGTTTATGTTAGGGTATTCTGCTTCTAGTTTAATGCAGGTTTCTATTGCCGTGGGGAAAAGTTGAAATGATAAAGTCTAATGATTTCAGAAGCTGTTC
>NC_051421.1:34411432-34416432 GCF_015228065.2 Penaeus monodon | reverse complement strand
GGAGACGAATACATGTCGATTCAGCAGAAATCATTATTATAAGAAACTCATTTCATTCATAATAAACAGATATGATACTGGACAATCATATTGATAGATAAAATATAAACATTAATACAGTATTGCAGAGCATGAGATTAATCGAATGATGAGAAGTCCAGATCACGGTGCTGAAAGCAAAATACCTCTAAGCGACATCCAGAAAGTCATGTGTGATAGATCATATCATGTTCATGATAAGTAAGAATATACATATTCATATGATAAATTATATCATATATCGATAGATGACGAAAATCATGTTGATGATAGATCAATATATCCGATAGATATGAAACACATAAAGGTTAGAAATAAAGTATAATAAATGAGTTCTAATAAGGGGTTTAGAAGGAACAATATAAATGAAATATTGAATGCCTTTCACAGCATGTAGTGTGTGTATATATCTATGTATATATATAGTATAGATATATATATATATTATATGATAACTATAATTATTATCATTATGATATGATGACAATAGTGAATTATGGATATCTGATCTATTGTGTTATAAGATGTATGATATATAATATATTATGTATATAATATATATATATATATATATATATATAATGATATATGTATATGATATGTTGTGTGTGTGTGTGGTTGTGTGTGTATGTAGTATATTATATATATATATAGTATATATATATATATATATATTTATTAGATTGAGAATATTATATATTATATTGTTGTGTTTGTTATTATGTTTAAGTGTGTGTTTATATTTATGTATATATATGTATAAATATATATATATATATATATAATATATATATATATATATATATATATATATATATATAATATATATATATAGTATGTATTTGTCTATATGCTTTTATACAGATGGTGTATATATATATGATTATATATATGATAATATATATATCTATATATATATATTTTATATTTATATATAGATATGTTTGTTACTGTGTGTGTGTGTTTTGTTGATGTGTGTGTGTGTCGTTGTGGTAGATAGTGTGAGTACTGTGTATGTATCATATTATATTAATATATATAATATATTTATAGATATATATGTGTTTGATTGTGTTGTGTGTGTATCCGTAGTGTATGTGTATGGTATATGTTGTTGTCTATGTGTGTTTCGTGTTATGTGTACATTATATATATATATATATATATATATATATATATGAAAAATATATATAATAAAAAGATTATATATATATAAATATTGTGTGTGTGTTGTTTTGGATACTAACATATATATATTATAGCATATATATATATATATAATATATATATATATGAATTTAGTATATTAAGGATCCATATTTACGTAATACACTCATCATCAACCCCGACCACCAGCAACAAGTATCATCACTAAGCACTACAAATGATATAGATGTCGGTGTGTGATGATGATATAGTGTGTGGGTTTTGTGTGCGTGAGATGAAGCGACTGGAGTATAAGAGAAATGTCAACACACAGTTCTGGACGTTACTAACTCTCATATATATATATAAATCTATATATTATATATGTATATATTTTATCCGTATAACACGATGCAGCTCAGATCACCACAGCACACACACACACCACACAATCAATAACACTCACACACGATGCGTGTCGCGTAGACTCAATGATTATAATCAATATTCTTTATGGTGAAATCATGAATAAAGACGTTATAATAATATTATGTATGTCTATATATATAGTACATATATATATATATATATATATATATATATATATATATATATATATATATATATATATATATTTATACATATATACAATGCACTCAACAATACATCACAACATATATAAATACACATTGTGTGTGTGTCATTCTTTATACATAGTATTTATCACACATGAAAAAAACAAACAAACAATATATATATATATATATATATATATATATAATATATTATATATATATATATATATGATGTATATATATATTGAATATATATGTATATATATATAATGTATATAATTTAATATATAATATATATATATATAATTATAATATGTATATTATATATATATATATGTTATATATACATAGCATACACATCAATTACTATCACACACACACACACTCACACACATATATAATAACCACATTAGTTGATGTGCTTCTTTATACAATATATATACACACATGAAAAAAAGAAAAAAAAAAATTTTTGTTGATAGTTTGATATTATTTATATATATAAATATATATATATATATATATATATATATAATATACGATAGATTATGAATGATTGTATTATTATATGTATATATATATATATATATATATATATATATATATTATATATATATATGATTAGTATATGTAGTTATTATATGCATATATAGTACACACACACACACACTGATCAGGACTATTATATATATGTTATATGTATACTATATGATATATAATATAAAAATATATGATATATATTAGATATAGATATATATATATATAATAATACATAACATATAATAATATAGATATATAACTAACAATGTTACCACTATAATCATATATATATACTATACTATATATATATATAATAATACTAATATCTATAATATATAAAACATATCTATGAATAACATATGTGTGTGTGTGTGTGTCTGGTGTGTTTGGTATGTTTTGTAGTATGTATTTGTAGTTATCATGAATAATTATATGATATATATACATAACATAAAGATAATGAATACCCTATTGTATACATTGTTTGTGCGATATATATAGATAATATATATAATTATATAGTATATGATATTATTATATTATATTATGATAATATATATATTATAATATATATTATTATATATATATATATGTGTGTGTGTAGTGTGTGTGGGTGTGGTGTGTGTGGTGGTGGTGTGTGTGTGTGTGTGTGTGTGTGTGTGTGTGGTGTGTGTGTTATATATATATATATATATATAATATATGTATAAGATATATATAATATATATGATATTATATTATATATATAGTATATATATCTATATATATATAATACTATATATATACATACTATATAAGTATTATATTATCATAGCTTTATACACAGATGTATATAGATATATATATATATATATATAAAATATATATATATATATATATATATATGAGTGTAGATAGTTTTATTGAATATGTTGTCAACAAAGTGTAAGGCTTGTGCTAGTATTGTGTGTGTTGTTGTAGTGTTGTGTGTGTTGTGTTGTTGTGTGGTTGTGTGTAATCTGATCAGTAAACAGAAACAAAAACTGACACGATCCCGTAACAATGGGAGCATGCAAAAGGCAAAACAGTCATCAAATCTGTGGAATGAAGACCTTTATCCTTCCTTACATAGCTAATGTAAGGAGGCGAGGGTAAAGTTGCAAGAATATGTGGTGTCTCTGTGATCTTAAAGGGTGCGGTGAACTATGGAAGCTTGATATGGTTATGATATAAGAGTATGGTTCCATCTGACGTGAATCTGTTGTCCCCTGCAGGATAATTAAATAATTACTTGATAATTATAAGATATTAATTTATAAATAATTTTATTAAATGCATGGATGGTAATTGGGAGTTATATAAAGTAATTACAAATATTCAATATTATATATATTATTTGAATATTCAATACAAGTTGTAATTTCTACAAACGATATTTGAGTTTGGAACTTTTATACATGTGGTAATGAATTTAAATTAAATTTATTATATTTTTAGACAGAAGTCATAGAGAATCTTGTCTACAGGAAATATCATTAAATAGATTTAAGATTGAATATGTAGAAAGGGTGTTTTGGTTGGTTTAGTTTTGTCTGTGGAGGTTTCTTTGTGTTGGTTTTGTTTGTTGTAATCGATCAGTGCAGAACCAAAAACTGATCGTGAAACAGGGAGCGAAAAGGGACGACTCGTTCCTGTGAGATGAAGACCCTCTCTTTACCAGCAATCATGGAGGAGAGGGCCCGTGACACTAAACTCGGGGTGAACCTGCCGGGCAAGGCATGACGCCATCGCAGTCGGTTAGCCACCTGTGATGAGGGAAAGGGTTTTGTGGTAGTGATACATCTCATAATAATTTATTAATATTATACACACACACCACACACACACACACCACACACACACACCACAACACACAAATATATATATAGACACCCAGTATGAGGAAGCACTGATTTCTTCCATGAGGAGGAAGAACCAGGTCAAGTTTCTGTAAGATTGCTTAAACGAGCAGACAAGTCCCCCTTCTTTTGGCCAGTATTTTCCAGTTCCAGAGTAGGCATTCCGTTTTCTCGTTGTGAGCGTCACCGTGTATACGACAGCATCCGTTGCGCATGTTGGTCATGCGTTTCTTGAAGTTCGTAAGTCTCTTAGAATATTCAGAGAAGACCCTTCAGCTCAGTTTTTGACGACCTTTTAGCCATTGCAGCGCGTGGATCTTCCCTTGAAAGCGAACGTCAATAAAAGTAAACTCAATAATCTCTGCTCAGCAGTGCGTGGTGTAAATTTTCACTCACGAACTCGGTCGTATATATATCGCCTTACTCCCCATCACGTTATGAAACCGAACTTTCTTGTTTTGGTTTATCGCTTGCTACCAAACCCAGTGTTAATCAGTTTAAATTATATTAAAGGTTTTGCTAGTTTTACTTCGAAACAAAATAAATCTTCGATTAAAGATCTCAGCTACCTGTCCTGAACGACAACTCAACGTATCAAAAACTGCGGTCCAACCCCTACCAATCCGTCAATGAATCATTTCGCAATAACCTCAGACGTATTGCTGCTAAATGTCCTTTAGAACGGTAAATCCCTCTATTCCATATTGTTTATGGCTTTCCTAAAACTCACAAGCAGGGCGTCCCTCTAGGGCCTATTATTTCGTCTTGCAACCCAGTTACCCGTCCATTAGACTCTTGGCTAGCGAGCGTTTTATATCTTTTT
>NC_051421.1:34396432-34403932 GCF_015228065.2 Penaeus monodon | reverse complement strand
TGTATGTGTGTATGTGTGTGTGTGTGTGTGTGTGTGTGTGTATGTGTGTGTGTGTGTGTGTGTGTGTGTGTGTGTGTGTGTGTGTGTGTGTGTATACAATCACTATCTATTATACATTCACACACATAGTATCAACACTCTTCCGTGTTGATACGATGGTAGAAGAAGCCACAATGCAGAATCTAGATTTGCTGAAAATGAGACTAGTTTCGAAATCCACTCAGTTACCATCATCAGATTTATATACATCTGTATGTGTATACATACATGCATACATACGCACATATATACACACACACAGTCCGGAGCAATAGTCCGACCACACTTACAGCCTAGCAAATGGTTCTATGCGTTGCTTTAGATGTTGCAATATTTATTTAATCCAGGTGTCCCTGGAGAAAGCAAACATTACCTTACAATCCAGAAACTATGTTCCGATAAAACAGAAAATCATGTTCCGATAGACAGAAAAATCATATTCCGATAGACAGAAAATCATGTTCCGATAGATAGAAATCATGTTCCGATAGATAGACAATCATATTCCGATAGATAGAACATTCATAAAGGCATTTCCCAGCTTTTGCAGGCATGGACGCTCGTCTCGAAGAAGAGGGGAGTTCTCAGAGTCACGGCGGCAGCAATATAAATAACCTTCTGAGGAGCGGACAGGTTCTCAGCAAGTGCATGTGTGTGTTCCATATCACTGTTCATGATATCAGTAAGAATGATAATAATAGTTATTATGATAACATTTATTATCATATATGCAATAATGACGACAACAGGAATTATGATAATCCTGAAAATCCTGATAATCCTGAAGACAAACAATAAAGTAGAAATAAATAATAATAAATTTGGTTATCATAAAAATAATGATGAGAAGAATCATAACGATGAAAGTAATGAATGCCCTCTGTCACACTTTATTGTGAGTTTGTGTGTATTATATATATATATATATATATATATATATATATATATATATATATATATATATGTGTGTGTGTGTGTGTGTGTGTGTGTGTGTGTGTGTGTGTGTGTGTGTGTGTGTGTGTGTGTGGGGGTGTATGTATATATATATATATATATATATATATATATATATATATATATTATATATATATATCATATATATTTTTTGAATGTGTGTGTGTCTGTGTGTAGGTATGTGTGTGTTCTGTTGTGTGTTTGGTGTGGTGTATCATACATATATATATTATATAATATATATATATATATATATATATATATATATATAATTTATAATATATATATATTATATTATATATATATTATATATATTATATATATATTTACTGTATATATAATATATATTTATATATATATATATTATCTATATGTTATTGTGTGTGTGTGTGTGTGTGTGTGTGTGGAGAGAGAGAGAGAGAGAATGTGCAAGCACACGTATCTGATCAGTTACAGACCTCATAAAGCTGACGGATCCAGTAAGTCTAAGGATTCCTTTTGCGCGAAACACTCGATGCAGCTCAGGAGTGCCCGGCGAGCGCCCGAGGGCAAGGCAGAGTATCATCTCACTGAAGCACTGCAGGCCACGATTGCGTGTCGCGTGGCTCGCTGAATGATATCAATTTGCGCCGTTTTTTTTGGTGCGGAAGACTCGGACGCGCGGGCAAGTGACAAGGAACTTCACACCACCATGTGTGGTGCTGTTTGATATACGTAATATATATATATATAATTATTTGTTATATTTTATATAATATTTATACATATATACAGATCCCCAAAATACATTCAACATCACTACAACCACCACCACAAAAACACACCAACACACACACACACACCACAAATATATATAATATTTATAATATATTATACAAATATATATTAATATGTTTTAATATGTTAATTTTATTTATATTATTAATATATAATATATATATATATAATATATATAATTATATTTTATTACATATGCTACCCATACCTCACACCCACCACTCACACACATATATAAATTACACATGTGTGTGTGTGTTGCTGTTGTGATACATATGTTTTATCACACTGAAAAAAAAAGAAGAAAAAAAAAATAATGAAAAAATAATATTATATATATTAAAATATTTTAATATATATATATTATAATATATGCATGTTATATAACTTTTATTATTATTAATTATATATAAATTAATATTGTAATATATCATATTTTTGGGTTGTGTTTATATATTTTATATATTATATTATTTTATAAAATTTTATATTTTATATATATAATTAAAGTATATAGATGAATTTTTTATATATATTCAAATATATTATCTTTGTTATTGTGTATAAAAAATTTATATGATGCATACGTATATATATTCAATTATATTAAATTTATTTTAAAATTATAATATATATATAATATATTGGGTGGTGTGTTTTGTGGTTGTGTGGGGGTGTGTTTGGGGTGTGTGTGGGAATAATTATAATATATATATAATTTTTTAAAATTTTAATAATATATTATTATAATATTTTAAAGTATGTCATGTTGTATATATTTTTATAAATATTATATATAATATATATTATAATTATAAAATTTTTATAAATTAAAATTATATTAATAAATATATTATGAATTATATATATTATATATAATTATATAAATATATTATTATATTTAAATAATATATATATTATAATATATTTTTTAAAAATTATATAATACACACATACGCTACACACACCCACCTCACAAACTAAAAAAAATATACCATGTGGGGGGGGGGGGGCGGCGGTAACAATTATTTATACAAGATGAAAAAGGAAAAAGAAAAAAAAAAAAAAATTGAGATTATAATTATAATATATATATTATATTATAAGATATATATATATAGATATATAATAAAAATGGCATGTATTATATTTATTATATAGATATATATATTATATATATAAAAAATTTATATATTATATTTATATATATATATATTTATGTATATATATACATATGTGTGTTATATGTATTTTAAATATATCAATATATATATATCTATATATATATAAATTGTATATATATATATATAAATATATTTTATATATTATATGTATGCATACGTATATATTTTTAATATATATTTTATATATATTATATATATATTATATATTATATATATATATTATATATGTGTGGGTGTGTGTGGTGTGGGTGTGTGTGGTGTGTGGGGGTGTGTGGCGTGTGTGTGTGTGGTGTGTGTGTGTGTGTGTGTGTGTTACATATATATTATATATATATATATATATATTTTATTATATATTATCATATATATATAATATATGATGTATGTACATCTATTTATATTATATATATATTATATATAATTTTATATATATATATATATATAATATATATTTTAATATATATAAAATTATATATGAGTGTGTATATGTAGTATATATATGCACATATATATGTACACACACACACACACAGTGATCAGAGACTATGTATATATATTTATATGTATATATATGTATATATAAATATAAACATGTATGTATATATTTATGTATTTATATTATGTATAATACATACATACATACATCATACACATACACATACATACACACACACACACACAGACACACACAACCACACACACAGACCACACACACACACACACCACACCACAACACACACACACACATATTTTGTGTGTGTGGTGTGTTGGTGTGGTGTGTGTTTTTTTGTATTTGGTTTATCATGAAATAATGATGATAAGAGTCATAACGATGAAAGTAATGAATACCCTTTGTCACTCACAATGTGGGCGATATATATATATATATATATATATATATATATATATATATATATATATATATATATTATATATATAATATATTTTATATATATATATGTGTGTGTGTGTGTGTGTGTGTGGTGTGTGTGTGTGTGTGTGTGTGTGTGTGTTATGTATAGTTATTATATATATATATATATATATATATATATATATATATATATATATATTACATTATATATATATATATATATATATATATATATATATATATATATATATAATACATATATAAGTATGTATATTTATCTATATGCTTTTTATACAGATGTATATATATATATATATATATATATATATATATATATATATATATATATATATATGTGTGTGTGTGTGTGTGTGTGTGTGTGTGTGTGTGTGTGTGTGTGTGTGTGTGTGTGTGTGTGTGTGTGTGTGTGTGTGTGTGTGTGTGTGTGTGTGTGTGTGTGAATCTGATCAGTAAACAGAACACAAAAAACTGACCGATCCCGTAACTATGGGAGTCTTTTATGCTGAGAAAGGGCAAGGAACAGTTCATCAGGAATCTTGCTGAGGAAGTTGAAGACCCTTTCTCCTTCCTACCCTAGCTGAGATTAGGGAGGCGATGGGTAGAAAGTTGCAAGCATATGTGATGTCCCTGCTGAACTACTAAAGGCTGCGGGTGAACCTATGGCACAGGCTTGCATATGGCCTTGACTGCCATCTAGCAGTCTGGTTCCATTGCTCCTGACCTGTTGAGATGCGTGGCGCATTGGGAAAGGGGTTGTTAAGACTAGGACTTACCGTGGCATTACACTGCTCAGTCAAGATATTCGTCCACATTCTTATGAAATTAATTTATTTAACACTTGCATGGACTGGATAATAGGCAGAGCTCCTATCCAAAGTCACTGTGGAGCAACACTCGACTTTGCCGACGATATTACTATCCTATCTGAGTCTCTGGAATCACTGGTGGCAATGAGGCGAAGCCCTTGGGCCTAGAGGTCTCCTGGACCAACACCGAGACCCAGGATTTTGGGAGCCTGTTTGGGGAACCTTTTCAATTAATCATGCTTGCGGTGAGGACATTGAATTCTCAGAGAGTTTTACATACCTCTGTAGTGTAGTCCATGTCTCTGGGCTGTCAGACCAGGAAGTCCTAGACGAATGGGTCTGTCAGCAGGAACCATGGACTCGATTAAAAATAGCATTTAGAGATGTTGCCACATATGTAGAAAGGCCAAGCTACGTATCTTCAAGGCCTTGGTACTATAGTTTTGCTCTGTGGAACCTGGATTCTATCTAGTGCCTTGGATTTTCGTCTTGATGCCTACATCAGATCATGGGTTGGCAGAACCAACCGAAACCTGCATCGTGAGACCAACAAGGGAGCGCCAACTTATGTGGGCACCCTGCTCGTTTCCCTGTGGACGACCCTGCCCATCAGGCTGTCTCTTTACGAGACAATCCTGGATGGAGGAGGCCCGTGGGACAACTAGGACCAAACCTTTCGCGAAGAGTCGAGGGGCCTGCCCGGAAGCAAAGGGAGGATGACGCCATGCGCACCCGTCGGTGTTAGCCCCCCGCTGATGATGATATATGTGTGTTTGTGTGTGTGTATACATACATACATTTTATAATATATATATATATATATATATATATATATATATATATATATATATATATATATATATATATATATATATATATTATAAAATACTATATATATATATATATATATATATATATATATATATATATATATATATATATATATATATAATATATATATATACATATATATATATATATCTATATATATATATATATATATATATAATATATGTGTGGTGTGTGTGTGTGTGTGTGTGTGTGTGTGTGTGATACATACATACATATATACTATTATGTGTGTGTGTGTGCAAATAGAACAACGAAGGGAAGAACGAGAAAAACACACGAATATGCCTAAGGCCTTATGCACTTTATTGCTTCTTCAGGGCAATGACCTTAGTCAGTTCATGGCTCCCAGTTGCGGTGTTGAAGTTGTTGTTGAATGAATAAACGCCGCTTCTACCATCTTCCTTTGTTGTGGGGTAGGCCTTGTTTTATGATGGAGACCTGGGAGTCCTTGGGGAGATGGCCGTCGGTGTCGACGTGAACAACGAAGGCGCTCCTCTTGTCATGACGTCAGAGAAAGCTGCGGTGTTGGTCGATTCGTTGTTCGTGGAGGCCTCGTCCTGTCTCACCTAAGTATACTTTATCACAGCCACTCCAAGGTATGTTGTACACTTGGCTAAGAGGTCTGTGGTCTGACTTCTTTTCCATTAAGATATCTCCGATCTTCTTGCCAGAAGTAGTAGTTGTCTTCATTGTGTGGCCCATCAGGGCTTCCAGGTATTCTGTCAACTCCGAGTGTGGGATCATTATTCTGCTGATCATGTTCTGTGTGGCATCCCCTCTTGATCTGATCATGATCTTTTCAGCCTTGCGTCCGAGGTGGTTGAGCAAGGCGTGAGGGTAACGGAGGCGTTGGAAAGTGTTACTGACGTGTTGCATTTCCTCCTAAAGGAACTCTGGGCTGCAGATTCTAAGTGCTCGGAGGAAGAAACCAATGACCACGAGTTCTTTGGTTCTATTGTTGTGGGCAGAGAAATAGTGTATAAAATCATCTTTATTTGTGGGTTTTCTGAACACAGAACACCAGGCCGTAATGTCTCCTATGGATTAAGGCGTCGAGGAAGGGGAACTGTTAATGTCTCTCCTCTTCTATGGTGAACTGTGTCGAGGAGTGTATTTTATTTAGTCTGTGGAGATCTTGTAGGTTCGTTCTAGTTAGCACTACAGCGACGATGTCATCTACATAGCGAAGTCAGACCACTTTGTTCCCCACGAAGTTCCAGGAATAATCAGCTTTGAGTCCTTACCCAACTCTATAAAGAGTTGGGTAAGGACTGCTGAAAGAGGTGAGCCCATCACAAGTCCTTGAATCTGCTTGTACTCACATACTCGGAACTCGAATAGGCCAAATTCCACAGAGGTGGATGAGTGCGTGGGTCGGTAGTTTCTTAGATTCTTTCTAGCTCCTTTATATTATGTAACAAAATAATTGTTGATTTGTCCAGGTTTTTTTACCACCTACTTCAAGTGTAGCTTCCTTTATTATGTCACTGAACTGTTTGTTGATTTGGTCAAAGTTAAGATCTTCGTCACTGAGAAGTAAATATCTGCTCTAGATGTTAAGGCTATCGCCCATATATATTATATATTATATATATATATATATTAATATTATATATATATATATATATATATATATATATATATATATATATATATATATATATATAAATCTTAAGGCTGTTGTGTGTTAGTGCTTATCACGCTTACATTAGAGAAAAGGGGGGAGGCTGGCTAAGCATTGCTGTTTATGTATATGTTCTGAGGTGTGCTAGTGTGAGTTTGTGGAAGGTGTCTGCCTTTTATTATGCCTTATATATCATATGTTGTAGGAGTCTGTTCCAGTCTGAATGTACATGGAAGAGAGATTTTGTGGAATCTAAACTGTGTGCTATGTCTATTTCTGTATTTCACGATGACCTAGCTTTGATGAGGAATATTTTAAATCATGGAAGTCAAGATGATTGTGTAGAATCGTAAACTTGTGATTTTGGAA
>NC_051421.1:34391179-34396332 GCF_015228065.2 Penaeus monodon | reverse complement strand
AGATTTCCTTTAGTTTTCTAGAGGGGGCTAGAGTCAGTTCTCAGCTCTTGGTAGGCAGGACGAAGTCACTTACTAGGAAATGACCTCCTCCACAAGATTCCTGTTAAACTGTTCCTTGTCTCTTCTCAATAGTAAGTGAATCTTGTGCACATGGCAATAATGCAAGTCACGAGCCACACGACAAGCATCTGTGGTTTACAGAATCTCCTGTAAGATGAAATTTTGTTTTGCTCTTAAATGGTTGCCAATTCTTTAGCTGCATCAAGCGTTTCATGCTTGGAGATATCCCAAATCAGTAAAGGGACAGCCAGGCTAACAAATGCTGCAAAACAAGACCAACAGGCAAACTCTTCCTCCCTCAACCTGTCCACATGAAACACCATGGGATGATCATTGGACAGACAGGATTTTGAAGTGAACTTGGAGGGTAGTCACAACCAACCTATGGCCAGTCCCACAGATCTCGGCACTCCAGCAGATCCTAAAGTTCGGGAGGATCTGCCAGCAAGTATTAACAAGGATGTGGTCGATCTCCTTGGCCACACTTCCTGTATGACTGTACCATGTCCAACAATGCGGGGCATTCCTGTATGTCCATGAGAAGTGGGTTAGGGAAATCTTTGTATGTGTGTGCATGTAATATATATATATATATATATATATATTATATTATTATATTTATATATATAATAGTATATATATATTATATATATATTATATATATATATATACTATATATATATATACACTATATAATATATATATATATATATATATATAATATTATATATGTATGTATGTTATGTATGTATACACACACACACACACTAGTGTAATGATAGGCTGATGACTATAATGATACAGAAACAGGGCTTTGCGGGATTTCTGGCTTTGTGCACCCAAAACCCTGAGATAGGGAGATCTTTACGGGGCTACAATCCATCAAGACCTTGCACACACACACATATATGTATATAATATATATGTATACAAAATAGGTTTTTCATATATATTCATTAATACATATATAACAAACATAGACATCTAATACATGCATATATGTATGAATGCGCGCGCACACACACGCGACGCGCGCAGCGCACGCACACACATGCACACACACACACAACACACACACACACACACACACACAACACACACACACACACACACAATCACACACACATCACACAAACACACACACACACACACCACACACACACACACCACACACACACACACACACACACACAACACACACACACACACACACACACACACACACCAGGAATGATACAGAACTACCAGCTGAATGCTTCCAAGGAAGGTGAACGTCAAAGGGCAAAGGGCAGAGAGTCGGCTCCCAATACCTGTGCTGCATATCTGATACATTAACAAAATATAAAATAAAATCCTGTTCATACGGATGAAATGGATTTCTTCTCGCTCTCTATGTTTATCTGTCATATACGCAATATTTATTTCCTATCTATTTGTCAGTGAACGTCTGTTTACAGTATATACGTAGATGAAATTAACATACCAAACCTTCACTGCAAAATCGAAGTGTTGACTCTGTTTATGACAGAAATAATAATTCCTGGTATGAAAGTTACCTAAACGCTTGTTTGTTCACCTGGAGTATTTATGGAAGTGAAACCATCTAGAAAAAAAAACGAAATGAAACGAAACGAAATCGTATATTCGATATTCTTTATGCTGATGATATTCACAAATATTCTCTACATTTATTTATTTTACAGCTAATCCTGATATATTATGCTAATTAAGGAACTCCCCAACATGTAATGAAGCATGCTAACAGGGAATGGGAAGTATTGCGAAGGAAACCGGGACTCTGCATACACATGTCTGTCCTGGGGATTAGACAAGGTGTTGAATAACGAATATTGTTCTTGTTACAAGTATGACTACCACAGTATATGTCCTTTTTTACATATTTTTTCAGTTTTATAATTTATAAGAAAAAAATCTTATAAATTAATTGATTCATTGATGCTCGCCCCCTCCCCCTCCCCCCCCCCAAAAAAAAATATATATATATATATTTTATATATATATATATATATATATATATATATATATATATATATATATATATATATATATATATATGTATGTATGTATAATACAATATATACATATCATATATTCATTTGATAATTGAATCATGCACAAGCAGGGATTTAAAATGTTTTTAAATATAAATGTAAATCAAATGATTCCAAATACTTTAAGCAGTTTTAGTTCCTCCACTCACGCACATGCATACATGATGAGGCATCATGTATTCACAATAACCCTAATACGGTTTTGCGTTCTATTAATGTTTTGAAATTATTATAACACAGCATATTTTCTGTTTATTGAATCTGTTCGGATCTGACGAAAAAAGTTATTAGTTCGGTAAACATATCAAGATAATATATATATCTTAATATCATATCTTTTACTGCACAAGGATTGGGAGTCGACTCTATGCCCTTTGGTATTTATCCATCTTGAAACGATCCGGCTAGTAGTTGCTCAAACTGAAACATGCAAACATGTATTTTCCCACTTAACTTGAATGTAGAAGTGTCCTATGGGAAAATAACGGCAAAAATTATAATCAGGTTTTAGCACAAAATAAAGGGTATTCAAAATAACCGATACGAATGAAGCATACTGTTTCGTAACTCTTCACAAAGTTTTGGCACACACACTCACACACACACACACACACACACACACACACACACACACACACACACACACACACACACACACACACACACACACACACACACGCGCGCGCGCGAGGCTTTTTTGATGTGTCAGCAATCATCTCTAGTGCTTGTCCTTGCCAGAAGTCTCTTCACTTGCCTTAGACCACAGACCTTACCCTCGTGTCTGTTGCGCTGCCGACATTTTCTAGTAAGTCCCAGGTCTTTATCAGTTGGGGAAGCAAGCTATCGTTAGGTTTCCCGTGCTATCGAAGATCACTTTTGCCTACTCAGTGGAAATATAATAATAACAAAGGATATTTCTTTACCCGTCTTTGGAAAGGGCATTCCTATATTCACTTTCCTTCCACCTTTATTTTGTTTCATATCTGTAACTCATATATTTTCGAAAAATGGAAACTAATGTATACTTCTTCAACTAAAAGTAATACAAACAGTAATCGGACGGTGGCACCCCTCCCACTAAATTATCACTGAACAAATGGTCCCACTTTCGGAAGCATATGTTGCGTCCTGAGCTACGGCCCAAAAAGTAAGAAAAAAAAAACAGAAAATGTGTGTACGTTTGTTTTAGTGTAGGGATTTTATTTCTATTCATACAGGTATTAGGAGTACAGAAACAAATATATCCCTGTAAGTAGTATTCATTATATCTTTCATGTCTGTCCCGCAGTCGAAGAAGATGGATTCTCGGAAGATTGACTTTGCCGGCCAAATTGAGACATGGAGACAATGAATTACCAACATATTATATTATATATATATATATATATATATATATATAATATATATATATATATATATATATATATATATATAATGTTGGAAATTCATTGTCTCCATATCTCAATTTGGCCGGCAAAGTCGATCTTCCGAGAATCCATCTATATATACATATATGTATGCATATATATATATATATTATATATATATATATATATATATATATATATATATATATATATATATATATATATATATATCACATGCTCATATCATAGAAAATTAGATAATTAAATACTACTGGTATTACATCCTGCATAACAGAGGATGAAGGAAATAGACAGTGACTAAATTTAGTATCCACATCACTGTCCGATGCAGATTTTAGTATGCATGTCCTTTTAGAGGTGATATTTATTACAAATAATCAAACGTTTTTTTAAGCGACTTAGTAATACAGAGACATATAAAAATACTTTATGACACAAATTTCTATTTTCATACCAAAACTTACGAATATCGACAATGGAAATTTTTAATGAAGGCATAGATGAGATGCTTGACTCACTTGTAACCAAGGTTTGATCCTGCCAGGTAAGTTTATAGAAAGGAGAGAACCGAGTGTCTTCTTGTGTTGCTTGTAGACAAAATAAAAAGTGACCTCGTCGTGCAGCGTTGAAGCAATCTAGAATTAAAATAATAAAATTATATGTACACTAGAAAAGAAAGGATGATATTTATACTGTAGTGATACCTCCGCAGCAGAGCATGACTCCCCATTTCCCCCGATCTCCCTTTCCTGGCTCTGTTGTCGGGGCATAATGGGGCGCCACTGCTCTGAGTACACTACTGCCACACAAGAAATATAAAAGAAAAAGGATATCATAGAATAAAATTGAAAGGTGAAAAGACACATGACGAATGAACCTCTGGTTGATACCGCAGTCAGGTTGCTAGCTAGTTGGCTGTTTCCGTGGTAGTCCACCGAGCAAATGAGCGGTGTCGGACCTGGAGCCTTTGGGTCTTTATTCATGTTTTGTTTTAAATGCTATGGGTTAACGTCATTTTTGTGTTGTCCTTTCGGTCATCCATGTTCTATATTTGTACCTTCCTATAATTCAGTTTTTTAGTACAATAAATATTTTTATGAAGTTGCTGTGTTCGTGCCCATCCCTTTGGCCTCTCTAAATCGACCTATCGAGACCTAAGGATGCTTGCTACAAACCAGCGAATACCGTTCGTGCCCCCTACGCTACCATACCACGGGGTTACGGCTACCCCTTTGCTACTACAGTACAAAAGAACATCTAACTTCATAATAACTTAACACGGATAGACACACACACATACATTTAGATTGTATATACATATTTATATCTATCTATCCATATAACTATATCTATAATATATAACATATATTACATATATCTCTATGTCTACATATATAAACATATGCTATATTACAAATACACACAAACGCATACACACATATGTAATACATATATGCATACATACATACAAACATATATACATATGCATGTGTGTATGTGTATATATACTATATATATATATATATATATATAATATATCTATATTATATATATATATATATGTGTGTGTGTGTGTGTGTGTGTGTGTGTGTGTGTGTGTGTGTGTGTGTGTGTGTGTGTGTGTGCGTGTGTG
>NC_051421.1:34358679-34378679 GCF_015228065.2 Penaeus monodon | reverse complement strand
ATTCTTCGTTTTATCTCCGGTGAATCATCATATGTATTAATTAAAACAGCTCCAAGATAAGTGAACTCTTTCACATTTTCCACAATCATTCCATTGATTGTAACATGTTCATCATTGTTCATTGCCGTTATCTTGAATCTTCATGATCTTAGTTTTCTTGGCATTAAGAAACAAACCAGCCTTTTTGCTTGCTTCTCTAACTTTATCTAGTAGTTGTTGTAGTTCAGTGATACTGCTGGCAATCAAAACTATATCATCGGCGTACCTCAGATTGGTGCTGTTCCTGCCGCGGTGACTTCTGGAGGCGCTTTGCCTGGTCGTATAGGGTCAGCCACAGTCGACAATAGCTCCGCTGGGACCATGCTTCTGAACGAACGCGGAGCCCACATAGCAGCCGCTTAATCTATTCCGGTCTGCAGACGTGATTTTGAGCCAATGGCTTACACGTCATGCTTAAGTCGGCCTCCGACTAAGGCCTCGCCCTCGAGGCTCTATTTGATTTGCTCCATGGGGTGACGCATCTTGTCTGGACCTGATTAGCTGGTCATTTTGTTCTCGCGTGCACTATCCTTGAAACATCCTCGTTTTTGCTCGTCCTTGTCGTCCTCTTATTCTTCCTGGTCTTCGACGTCCACACGTCCTCGAAGGTCTTGCACAGGTCCTCCTCGACTCTGGATTCGTTTAGACTTCCTCGTAGTTCTCGGTCTAATTCGGCGGCGTATTAGTCCACACGTCTTCGCAGGTCTCGCCCATGTCCTTCTCGGGTGCGTGCTTGTCCAGACATCCTCGCAGCCTTCGTCTGGCTCCACGGGCGTCTGGACAAGCAGCACCACCCGGCATCATAGGGTGGCTGACACTTGCACTGACGAGTTTCTGGAGTTTGACTAGATCTTCGCTACGTCTTGGGGCGGCTTGATATCTGCTCTGATGAACTCCTGGTCTACAGGCCTATGGCGACCATCCGGTGGCGTCCTTCCCCAGGGCATCCTTAGGACTCCGCAGTAGGTTCCTCCTCCGGTGCCACGTTGGATATTCTTGGTCCAACTGCTATGTTTAGTCGCTGAACCAGATCATACATGTAAGGGCCAACATAGTAGGAGAAAAAGAAAGGCAACAGAGAGGGGGGATGTTAAGTGCTACTAGCCTATTATTTATATAAATCTGTAGTTTTAATGTTATTTTTTTTCGTAAACCGGCTGTCATTACATAGAGAAAGAAATATGTATAAACTAAGGAATGCGAATTAATAGTGTTGTCACTCGTCATAACTGGCAAAATTGATGGCAAAAGAGATACATAATATATCTATACACCTGCAGTTACGACAACAAACCCTATTAATGAAAAGGTTTCAGTGTTTTGTTCTGCGTGGATGAGTGAGGGAGGGAGGGTGTGAGTGAGTGAGTGAGTGGTGAGTGAGTGAGTGAGTGAGTGAGTGAGTGAGTGAGTGTGAGTGAGGATGAGTGAGTGAGTGAGTGAGTGAGTGAGTGAGTGAGTGAGTGAGAGAGTGAGTGAGTGTGTGAGCAAGAGTAGAATGAAACCGAGAATGAGCTCACACAGAAAATGAATCTCAAACATGAAGATTAACGTTCATGTTAACTAGCAATGGTATTAATACGAAATTATTTCAACTAGCACATTGAATTCAACATTTAATAAAATGCGACGGAATGTATGTATTTGTGAAAAAATTATTTGCCAGTTTACGCAAGCAAATCTTCACGGGTCAGAAATGGATTACGCAATCGACGATTCTACTAAATCTACATTTCGGATTCGCTACAAAATTCTGACATGCCGAGGTAGCCACGTTTAGCTAAGCATGTCAGATTACGTAAGACTTCATCGACGGGGTCCCTGAACCCAAGTTGCCGACAAGATGAAGTGAACTGAACGAGTCGGGGAATCTATAAATAACCTGCTCTAGTCTCAGAATCTGTGAAGGGCGCTCGTGACATACCCTACCGATATCTAATTATCACGAATCACACGATCGCCTGGGGTTTACCTAGAAAGGTGAGAAGGGTGTGGTTAAGAAGCGAATAATGATTTTAGCTTAAATCCTAGTCCTATATTGATGAATGGACGTAACTATGGGTCACATCGACTAGAACAGAAGTTGCCGATCGAATGAATAACTACTTTTACCTACTATCGCAACGTCGGGCCGTTTATCTAATAGGCGATTTACGCAACTCCTGGTTATATCTGACATCCCTGAGCACTACTATGGGGATAATTCTAACGCTATAGTCAAATGATAGATTTATATATATCTCGTTACAAGCTCCGTTTTAGCTCCAATGGAACGTGTCACCATTGAGCAATGTAACAGGACTACGATTATCCCCAAGGTAACGACAGCGACCAAATTATGGGAAAACGAGCGGTCATCCCAAGGCCCCTCACGTGCCCGACCGACCGGAAGGAAAACGAAGAGTGAGGTCAGGTCGGGCAGAGAAGAAGAGCGAGAGAAGATATTAAATGACGCTCATGATAAATATAATATAATCAGTAAGAGAATTAAACCAGCTGAAAAAGAATAAGTGAATGAAGTACACAGAATTTTGTGAAATAAGTATGTGAAATCACAAGGAGTTAATTTTCAGCTTGAGAGCAAATCACGAACGTGTGGCCCGGAGTAGGAGTGTGGGAAATAAGAATGAGGTAGAAGACGTTTCTGTGGCCGTCTCCTGTCCAGACGTCAACCGCTCTTTTGTTGAGATGAGGATTTTTTTGTCTGAATATGTCCATTGAGGTAAAACCTTCAAAACATTGTACACTGTGTATTTGTTGATAGTTTGGTGCCTTATTCATATATCAAAATAAAGGAGTTCACTTTTGAAATGATGTCTTAATTATCTCCAAACCAGAGAGTTGCGAAATAAGTCGCACTCTAATATGCCGTATGAATGTTACAATTAACGGTGTTCAGTTTCACGGCTGCCACACTTCACGCTGTCAAACTACATGGATTAACCTTAACTCCCTTCAGTGCATGCGACATATCCACACACTAAATGAGAGAAATTAATAATATAGGAAATCGTGTGTCGATAACGAAGGAGCTTTTGACTCTGCACAAATAACGGCAGTGTTAGAAATTATCTAAAACAAGGAGCAAAGAAATTTGTTGTAAAATCGGACGATGCGTAAGAAGGTGGATCAACAACCATCAACCATCATACAGAAACCGATAAAATACCTATTAAAAAGAGTTCAGCTGGGCAGCACCAAAGCTGTTTACAACTTGCCTTGAGAAAACATTTAAGAAACTGAAATGGAGAGGAAAGGGCATCGAAATAGAGGACGAGCATTTAAACAATCTAAGATTTGTAGACAGTACTGTCCTCTTCAGCGAATCAGCAAATGAACTACAAGTCAATCTGAATGAGATGAACAGGAAAAAGAGTAAAGTCATCTTCAACAGTAGAATTCAGTTTGAACAGATACATGCACAGGGTGAATCATTTGAAGTAGTAGACGAGTATATATTTCTAGGGACACTCATACAGATAAACACACCTGGAGGAGAGCAACATGGGAAGAGAACAGACCAAACTGGAAGACAAATGGAGAAATGGCAAGGACAATGGCAATGTCTTATATTTCGGAGAAGGACGACAGATGGACAAAGAAAGTAACAGACTGAGATATAGCTGAGACAAGGAGCCCAATGCCGGACCAGTGAGAAGGCGACGTGATGGGATGACGAAACACGAAGGCCAAGATTGGAAACGGAGAACGCGACAAGAGAAATAAGAAAAGTTGCTAAAAGGCCTTCGACCTGTAGTGGAAAGTTACAGACTGATGATGAGGATATATATGTATATATATGTATATGTATATGTATGTATATATATATATATATATATATAATATATATATATATATATATATATATAATATATATATATATTATATAGACACCTGTGTGTGTGTGTGTGCACATACATACATACATACATACATTCAAACACACACACACACACACACACACACACACACACACACACACACACACACACACACACACACACACACACACACACACACACCACATATGTATATATATATATTATATATATATATATATATATATATATATATATATATATATATATATATATGAACATATGTTTATATATGTATGTGTATATATATGTATATATGTATACATATGTGTATATGTAATATATATACGTATATATAAACATATATATATATATATATATATATATATATATATATTTTATATATATATATATATATACATATGTATTTTTTTAAACTGTAGGTTCATGTTTGAGCCGCCGTGGTCACAGCATGATACTTAATTGTAGTTTTCATGTTTGATGCTCTTGGAGTGAGTACGTGGTAGGGTCCCCAGTTCCTTTCCACGGAGAGTGCCGGTGGTACCTTTTTAGGTAATCATTCTCTCTATTTTATCCGGGCTTGAGAACAGCACTGACTTGGGCTGGCTTAGCCACCCAGTGGCTAGGTAGGCAATCGAGGTGAAGTTCCTTGCCCAAGGAACTCAACCAACCTGGCAAGTATTCTGGACTTCAGGTTTGCAGAGGGTGATCCAGCTATGACCTATATTAAATGTTCTGTATATATATAATATATTATAAAATATATATATATATATATATATATATATATATATATATATATATACAGATATACATATGTATATCTGATATATATAATATGTATATATGTATATAATAATGTGTATATATGTATATATATAATATGTATATATGTATATATATAAATATATTATATATTATATTAATATATATAAAACATGCATATGTATATGTATGTGTACGTGTGCGTGGATGTGTGTTGGTGTCTGAGTGCGAGCACGTAAACGCGTCTCGGTATAAGTGTTACATAGTGGCCAAAAAATCCGCGAAAAATTCGAAAATAAATGAGGTACAAACAATACTCACCCGGTGATGGCTCTCTAGATCTAGATGCTTGTGAATCTCCTCCCCGAAGAATGGAAGCCAGGCGGGGGTGAGAGTCAGGCAGAGGCTCAAAAGGAACACGCTGGTCCAAATCGCCAATAACGAAGTGCACATCTTCAGAAATTATTTCTTCTTCACTATAATCGAAAAGTTATGGACTGCTGATGATCAGCTAACAGTAAGTATTCTGTGTATCTGCGAGGCCAATTGTAAACAAAACTAACTCATGTCGAATTACTTGTACTTTATAGAGCTTCAGGATGCGAGTTTATTCATTTCTCATTTGTCGTGACGGCCTCTCCCGGGCTTGTAAACACATCTTCGCTTCCTGAAACCAAGAACATAATAATATCAATTTATATACTATACAGAAAAAATATATATACGTATACGTATACATACATACACAAACACACACAAACACGCACACACACACACACACAAACACACACACAGAAAAACACACACACACACACACACACACACACCACACACACACACACACACACACAATATAATATATACAATATATATATATATATATATATATATATATTATATATATATATATATATATATATGTTTGTGTGTAATATAATTATATTATTCAAACACACATTTATATGCACACACACACACACACACACACACACACACACACACACACACACACACGCACACATCACACACACACACACACACACACACACACACACACACACACACACACACACACACACACACACACACACACACACCACACACATATATATACATATATATATATATATATATATATATATATATATATATATATTATATATATATATATATTATATATATATATATATATGCGCACATACATATCTTCTTCTTTTAACGGTAGGTTCATGTCTGAGCCGCGTCAAGCATGATACTATGTAGTTTTATGTGTTATGCTCTTGGAGTGAGACGTGTAGGGTCCCCAGTTCTTTCACGGAGAGTGCGGTGTTACCTTTTTTTTTTTTTTTTTTAGGTATCATCTATTTATCCGTGGCTTGGGACCAGCACTGACTTGGGCTGGTTTGGGCCACCGTGGCTAGGTTACTTCGAACATACGAACATTATTGAACATACGTACGGTAAATGTATGGTTCTATAGCACGAATCCATTATAACTTCGGAATGAAGGCAGTGGCCGACTTAATACACATAATTAGGCCTTGTGTCAAATGAGTGCCGTAGATTGTGTGTAATACGCCAGCGGCATATTACACACAAGAGTAAATGACTTTTTTGTAGTATGTGTGAAACTCCTAATACATGCTAGCTCTTTATGTGCACATTATTGGCACTTGTTGACTTTTTAAGGAAATATGTTGGTTTGGGGTGATGGTGATTAAAACTATTACGCTTTATGCTACTGAGCTACCCATCCAGTTACCTATTTAAATGGGTCCACCATTATTTTTCTTGAAAGCGATAATTTGGAAGATAAGGGGATTGATGAAGTGGAGATTCTGCCAATGCCGATGTTTGCTTATTTATGTTTGGATCAACTAGGTGGTGTGTATTCTGTCATGGCCTTCAAAGCATTATCTTATAGTAATGCATTTAAAGAATCAATCAGCTGAGATAAAGTTAGGTTCCATATTTGTAAAAATGGGAGGTCTTATATTTGCAAGTGCTGGGCAGCATAAGGTATAGTGAAGAGGAGATTCATTGATAAGTTATCCACAATGTTGGTATGGTCTCAATTCTAAATTTTATTGTATTTCCCATAAGCATTTATAGCCGAGCCAAAGACAATGGAACTTTGTAGCAGTTCTTTCTGGACATGCTTGATGGAATCGTAATTGGTATATTTTCGTTGCTCTGCTATACCAATGTAGTATATGGTTATGAATATACTACTTGAACTGGTCTGTATATCTGCATGGAGTGAATGGGTGTGAGTTCCCACTGGTATGGCTGGGTTCTGAAGCTGAAGTGGGGGTTAACGGGGGAGCCGGGAGCCTGGGCAATCCTGAGTTGCTGCTGCTGTCGTCGTGTTCTGCTGGAGGATCGGGGAATGTTGGTCTCAGTTCCTGATTCTGCGGCTTAAGTACACTAGCACTGTGTAAGCACGCAGGGAACGAGAGGAGCCCGGTCCTATGAGCGATGACAAGGCTGTGGATCTGATGTGACCCAACCTGGCAAGTATGCTGGACTTCAGGTTTGCAGAGGGTGATCCAGCTATGACCTATATTAAATGTTCTGTCTTGAGGATGTTAAAACTAGTCTTCTTAATTTGGCGGTCACACATGTTGATGCTTGTATATGACTTCCGCTAGAGTAAGAGACTGTTTAGCTGCCTGGTTTGTTGTTTATTTCTTCGGAGTCCCATGTGGGTTGGGATCTAAAGGAAGGGAACTATTTTGTCTTTGTCTTTTAATTTTGCACAGTATTCTAATTATTAACTTAATGTTAAAAAGGTGGTTGTTTTTCATAAGTGTCAACTGTGTATATTTGTTGATGTGGGTGTTCTTCCACTTGAGTGAGGCCAATAGTGATTGTTTGTAGTTTATCTTGAAGAGTAGATCCATCAGATTTTTTCCCCATTATCTGTCCATTGATAACTGATGCTGAAGAGGCGTGCTTTCATTCTGGATCAATGAATCATCAGTGTAGAAGAGAAGGTAAGTTACAATTGATTATTCTGATTACTTGTTAAGATTTGTTGGGACTAAATGGATTTCAGTTCTCAGGCTGATTTAGTCCACATTGGAGCAGCTAATATTAATCTCATGGACCTGTTCTGTATTGTTTCCAATTTTGTCATCAACATTGAAACTTGCATCGAATTTAGTAGTCCAAATATTTTTCTGTTTATTTTTGGTAAGGCTCTTTGGAGTACATATTAAATGTGTTGTTTAATCACTGGTTGAGTTAAAGTATATTCCTAGAGACATATGAGAAGTCATCCCATAAATGTTAATTCCTTAAATCCCAAAAGGATGTCTGTTTGCAGATTTGTGCATCAGTAGGGATTTGGATTTTATTGGGTTAATTTTGAGACCCTTTTGGCTGAAGGAGTGTTCTAGGATATCTAGAGCTAATTGGGCATTTGTATATGGTTGATCTCCGGTTCTGAATATTTGCACGTCATCAGCTTAGGCTTCGGTGAGAGTGCTTGGTAACTAAACTGATTGGTCAGTTTCCTCTTTTAGAAAGATTGAATAGGGACTTAGGGCCTCCATTCTGAAAAGTGGCCTTGAAAGTTGACTTTGGTCTTTCTATTGGTGAGGTACTCTTGTATACAGCTTAGTATTTTTTCTGTTATCCCACATTTGGTTAGGATGTGCAATACAGAAGTTGCACTGGCAAGTTCGAACACTTTCTATAGATCAAAGGAGATAATATCTGATCATCCATGATACTATGAACAGAGTCGATGTTGTTTGCTGTTCCTAAATATTTTCTGAAATCAAACAGTTTTGGGCTTAGATGAGGTGTAGGCAGGGTAATCTTGTCAAGATAATTTTCTCCACTCTTCCCGGAGCATAATAAGGAGAATAGTCAGTAGGAATTTGGAATGTTTAGTTCAGGAATGGGTTTAATGATGACTTTCTTCCAGGCTGGAGGTAATCTTCCATCTTTTAGGGATCTATTAAGAACGATTGTTCTCTATGTTGATCTATATGGTTAAGGAAGGAATACGAAATATCATCAGCTCCTGGGGCTGAATTTTTGCTAACTTAAATTGCATTTGTTAATTAATTCAGAGTTAGAGGTGTGTCTGCAGACGATCTGAATTGTATAGCATGGCAATGACATGTTCCTGTTCAGCAATGACATGTTTTTGTTCGGGAAGTTTTTGATAGCGTTATAGGCAAGAGTAATGGATAACATCTGGCCACAAAGTATCAGATCATTTGCTTGTTGCAAAGGTTGTGGTCTCTTTCCTCTCCGTTCCTTTTCCCGGGATGCTTTTTGGAGCTTTTTCCTCCTTTTTTAAAAAGAGGTATGTAAATAAATAGTTTCAGCACCAATTAGCCAGGTTTCCCTTGCTGTATTTCAGATTTTTTTCCCTGATTAACGGGCTTCTCCGAGATGTTAGAGATTATTTTCTAAAGTTTTTACGCGTATGAATATTTTGTTTTTTAGCTCCTTGTTTCATAGTAATCCCGGGCCCTTTTTTGTGGTCAGGTATCCTGGGTTGGTTCTGGTGTATGGAATGGCCTTCTTTCGTGAAGGACATCTATGAAATCCTCTTCGAGATTTCAAGGGTCGAGGAAAGGATGTTCGATTCCCATCTTTCCACTTACTGGAGAAAAGATTCCAATTTGCCCAGTTCAAGTTCTAGGAGACATTGGGCTTGCCTGGACAGGTATAAGTCGAGTGTAGTAGTTACATTATGGTCGGAACATAGATACAGGTGAATGTATGTTGTAAGGAAGAAGCAATGTACATGGGGTTGCCACACACTATCACTATTTCATGTGAAACAGTACTGAAAAGGTCACTTAGGTTGAATTCACCTCATACATGTGCAGTGTATATGCTGTAAATTTTTTTTGAGTTTACAATTTGTGAGTTTTGGTGTATCTTTTTTGAGAGGATAGTGCTCCCTCTATTTTCTCCCTCAACATAATAAAGATAGAAAGCATTGAATTTCTTCGGTTGACTTTGTGATTCTCTTTGAATGTTTCTTAAAAGACTATATAATTTGATCAGTCCTAAAATCCTCCATTGAAGAATTTTCATATCAGTTGTGCTGTCTTCTAAAGATTTGGTTAAGTCTCCGTTAATGGCGCCCATACTTTCATCATCAGAGATTAAAGGTTTGCTCTGAGTCATCTACTGTAAACTTAAATCTTTTCCATGTAAGTATGGTAGGAAAATTGTGATCCATTATTCTGGGTTGTTTTATGAAAGTTGTCACAATTGGAATTTCATTGATTGTCCAATATTTTTACATTTTTCTCTCTCTCTCTGGGATATCTGTGGAGTTTGAGTTGTCACTGTTGCCTGGTGAAACCCTGACTCTTTTCTACCTGTTCCTCTTTGCGAAAGAGTGTGGTGTCTCCAAGTAGGTGTTTGGTTCAGGAGTTTCTGGGAAATTGCTCGTTTCGTTTCAGACATTGCGTGGATTTCTTCTTCTTTTTTTGAGTGTCTTTAAGGGATATCTTAAGATATTCTTTATCAATCTTGTTCCCAAAAGTTTTTAAAAAAGGTTTATTGTTGTGAGGATGGTATTAACCATTGTTTCTTCGTGTTTCTTGATTTTTGGGACTGACAATGGTAGAGCTTGGCATCTTTCTAGTTTCCTGGTCTTGTATAGATAACTGGTTCCTTTGACTTGGTCGCCCACAAATTGTAAGAGGGAGAGTCTTCCTCAGTCATGGTTGGGTTTTTAGGGAATGGCCAGTTATTTGTCTTACTACTAAAGGTGGAGGGCTGTGATATTAGTTTTAGAATGTTTTTTGTTTTGTTTTTAATTCTCTCAAGTCTGTATTTATATTTGGGGTTCCATGCACGATAATCTCCGTGGCAATTTGGATATTTGGGCCTTTGGGTTTTTTACCCTGCCTTATGTTTTTATGCACACTAAGGGCTCGTGTATTTGGAATAGATGGCACATCACGTGGGGGAATGGGCCCCTTGGAAGAGTGGCGGCCAAAGAGTTGAAATCTAAAACACCTGAGAGGTTCGGAGATATATTTCCTGGTCAGGAAGGTCGAAGATTCCCAGACTGAAACTTGATGCCTTGCCTGGTTTCTTCTTTTTTTTCATTTCACATTTCTTAGTATCAACTACATTTGGGGGTCTAAGAAGCAGCTGTTTGGGAAGCCCAAAGGGAAACTTTTGACAATGAATTTGTTCTCTTGCTGAAAGGGAGATGTTAATCTTTCCATCAGCAAAGTTTTCCTTGGAGGTAGAATAAAGTTTTCCCTCTGGTTTGGTTTATGGGTTTGGGGATTCTGCTTCTAGTTTAATGCGGTTCTATTGCCGTGGGGAAAGTTGAAATGATAAAGTCTAATGATTTCAGAAGCTGTTCAGATTACTTTTCATTGAGCATATGGTTTTAGAGTTAACTTCCAGAGATTCTTTATTTGTTACACATTTGGAAGTCTCTCCAGTAACTGTCGATGGATTGGGGTCAGGTTCCTTGGAACATGTTTCTTGGGGTTCTTTTGGAAAAGTTCAGCATGAGGGGGTTTCATGATCCATGTGATTTTTTTTTTATTGGCAGCTTTGTAAGAAATTTTGTACTTGTATGCTATCAGAATTTGGTCAAAATTTGATCTTTCTCTTTTATTGGTTTTTGATTTCATGGAACATAATATTGATTATAGCTCCCCTTCCTATAATAGGGTGAGAAATTACCCCTTTTTTCCAAGGTTAAAGGCGATATGCTGCCAGAACCCCTTGTAGCACTGCCCGTTAGTCTCACCTTGACCTGGAGGGACACTAAATAAGGGCATTAATTATGTTTTTTAATTTCAAATACTTTTCCAGATATAGTTTTGCAGACTCAAAAAAGGTAGTTTAGTATGAATTCTCTTTTAAAATATTTTAATATAGATTAAAAATGTCTATGCAGAACGACAACGACGGTCAGAGCCAAACCCGTTGAAACACATTTCCATTTTGTATGTCTCTACTTTTATACAAAGTGATACACTCCTGTCCAGCCACTCAAAGCACGATACTTGGAAATACATTTCGCAAAAAAGGTCAGTTCACTCTATGTGGGTAAAATATGAAATAAATAGTTAGGGGTCCTTGAAATGTGGCAAGAAATTCAAAGTGTTCGAGTTAAAGCTCAAAAAATTTTTTTCTGTAATCTTGCGAAGTGAAGAATGGGGTGTATAAAAAAAGTACCCCTAAATTAAGTTCATTTTTTCTTAAGCAGCACTAACACTATTAATTTCTTAAAAAAAAACTAGGGGTTGTTACTATGAAACTATGTTCTAATGTAGTGTATTTATTTACTGCCCCAGCTGCCAAGCAAGGGGTCAACTCACGGTTTACGTCACCGCATATCAGAACATAAAGGCAAGTCACTTCGAACTGCTGAGTAGACCATCTTTCTCGGCCATAAAGAGCACTCCTCCAACACACATTCTTTTTCCAACACAGATTTTCATATACTTTCGCCTCATTCCTCCCACAAGACCTTCATTTCAGAGTCCCTGTTTTACAGAAAATGTCTCCTGAGCAGAACAAAACCGCCACAAAAAACCCTTCTTCACGCATTAGACTCGCTTACACACCCTTGATGGTCGCTGACGTATCCCCGCCTCTTATTGTATTACCCCTTTTGTGTCTTGTTTATGTCTGCATTATATTCTTTTCTTGTATTATGTCTGTTTTCCCTGAACATTCATTTTTTCTTATTTGTATTCACTAAATGCATAGCATCAAACAATGGTTTTCTAATGTCTAACTATGCTTTTGTCTTTTTGGTTAATTTATTTATTAATTTTATAATATATATATATTATATATACTATATTTTTATACATATATATATGCATTATTGTAAATATGTGTATACACACACACACACCCACACCCACACACACGCACACACACACGCACGCACGCACACACCACACCCCCACACACACACACACAACCACCAAAACACACACACACACACACACACAAAACACAACACCACACACACACACACACACACATATATATATATATTTTAACATTTTTTGAAACGTCTTATTTTTTAGAATGGATCTTTTATTAACTATTAGATTCGTCATTTATGGCAGCAATAAACATAGTTTTAGTGGTAAAATACAGAAATAACCTGATAACCAAAGGTATTGTGCAAAATAATATATATCGAGTGTATATACAAATTACACGAAAATAAAAATGTATTTCTTAACGGCTTCACTAGGACTCCAGTGGTTTCCTTCTTGCATTTATTTCTGGCGTATTCCAAGATATCTTCAAGACGTTCATTTTGTAATTCAGCTCGTATGTTGTGCATGAAATAAAAAGGCTCAAAGGACAAAAACAAGCACAAGCAAATTTAATTAAATTTCGAAGCTCTTTCACAAAAATAGCAGCAACACAAAACAAATAAACGATATCCTCTCCTGGCGGGTGCAGTGATAGCGTGGCCTAACCCTTGTGCACGAGCCGCGAGGTCACCTTCCACGTACCCTCAGGGATCGTAACACTGAATACTTCTGACTACGCATGTTCGTTTACGTAATTCCAATTGTAATTGCGATTGCTTCCCCTAACTATGCCTACGTATTTGAATATATATTAACACACACACACACACACACACACACATATATATATATAATATATAATATATATAATATATAATATATAATATATAATATATAATATATATATATATATATATATATAACTATATATATATAATATATAATATATAATATTAATATATATATATATATTTATATTATATATAATACAGGCAAAAACACAGACTAAGCAATGTGTACCCAAAGATGAAAAGGAAAACAACCACAAAAGAAATGACACTTAACTGTGACGATTCGAACTTTCAAGTGTTCCTCATCAGACGCACAAATAACCGAAATGGAGTTCGAACCGTGACGATTAAATTTCACTTCTTATTGTGGCGGCTTTCCTTTTCGTGTGTGTGTGTGTGTGTGTGTGTGTGTGTGTGTGTGTGTGTGTGTGTGTGTGTGTGTGTGTGTGTGTGTGTGTGTGCGTGGGTTGCGTGTGCGTGTGCTGTGCGTGTGCGTGTGCGAGTGCGAGTGCGTGTGCGTGTCGAGTGCGTGTGCGTGTGCGGAGTGCGTGTGCGTGTGTGGCACATATTCCTTTGTTGATATGGTGAATGAAGTGAGAAAATTGGTCAAAAACAGCCAATTCTAATGTCCATTTCACCGAATATATGTTAGTTTCCTTTTAAAGTTGTTACAGATAGAGAGGGGGGAAGACAGCGAACCTCACTAAGCGGACAAAATGTAATTGAATAGAATGAGAGAGAGATATATAGAGAGAGAAACAACACTGTAGGAGAGAAGATACAAGGGGGTTAAGGTGGAATTATTAATTAGAAAGTTTAAAAAAATATGTTATATATGTTTAAGCAAATCCATGAAATACTGTTAACGGAAGGGACTTTCTCTCCTTTCATACGAGCCAAGGAAAAGAGTAAGGGGCTTCAAAAACGAGTAAACTCTTTTCCCCAAGGGCAAGCATCTGAAAATCTACCAGGGTAATCGCACCTCATTTAGGTCCTACTTAGGAAAACGGTATGTATTGCTTATATTTTGCATAACACTCACAGTTTTAAGGTCAATCATCGGGCCCTTTCTCTAGTATTTCTTTACGTGCCTTTAGAGTCAGGCGGCGGGACTATCATCTTTAACCAAACCCACTCATTATGCGGGAGAAGAATCCCGACTGCGCAAAATATCCTTTATTCTAATACATGTAACGCCCCATCGAAAGATAAAGTCATAAATACACACAGTGACACAAACACACAGACAGATATATATATATATATGTGTGTATATACATACATACATACATCATAATATAAATAAACGTTAACATTATATATATATATATATATATATATATATATATATATATATATATATATATATATATATATATATAATATTCATACACACATACATGTGTGTGTGTTTGTGCACACACACACACAAACACACACACACATATATTTATCTATCATTCTACCATATATATATTATATATCTATATATATAATATATATATATATAATATATATATATATATATATATATATATATATATATATATATATATATATATACATATATAGAATATAATAATATAATATATATATACATAGCATAGACTAGACATCTAGATTACATAGAATATGCATGTGCAGCGTGTGTTGTGGTGTGTGTGTGTGTGTGTGTGTGTGTGTGTGTGTGTGTGTGTGTGTGTGTGTGTGTGTGTGTGTGTGTGTGTGCGTGTGTGCGCGCGTGCGTGCGTGCGTGCGTGCGTGCGTGCGTGCGTGCGTGCGTGTGTGTGTATGTGTATGTGTGTGTGTGTGTGTGTAAAAACATTTACACACACACACACACACACACACACACACACACACACACACCACACACACACACACACACACACACAAATATATATATAGACACCCAGTATGAGGAAGCACTGATTTCTTCCATGAGGAGGAAGAACCAGGTCAAGTTTCTGTAAGATTGCTTAAACGAGCAGACAAGTCCCCCTTCTTTTGGCCAGTATTTTCCAGTTCCAGAGTAGGCATTCCGTTTTCTCGTTGTGAGCGCCCACCGTGTATACGACAGCATCCGTTGCGCATGTTGGTCATGCGTTTCTTGAAGTTCGTAAGTCTCTTAGAATATTCAGAGAAGACCCTTCAGCTCAGTTTTTGACGACCTTTTAGCCATTGCAGCGCGTGGATCTTCCCTTGAAAGCGAACGTCAATAAAAGTAAACTCAATAATCTCTGCTCAGCAGTGCGTGGTGTAAATTTTCACTCACGAACTCGGTCGTATATATATCGCCTACTCCCATCACGTTATGAAACCGAACTTTCTTGTTTTGGTTTATCGCTTGCTACCAAACCCAGTGTTAATCAGTTTAAATTATATTAAAGGTTTTGCTAGTTTTACTTCGAAAACAAAATAAATCTTCGATTAAAGATCTCAGCTACCTGTCCTGAACGACAACTCAACGTTAAAAAACCCTGGCCCCCAACCCCTACCCACCTGTCACTAATCATTTCGAAAAAACCTCAGACGTATTGCTGCAAAATGTCCTTTAAAACGGTAATCCCTCTTTTCCCCATTGTTTATGGCTTTCCTAAAACTCACAAGCGGGGGTCCCCTGGGGCCTTTTAAATTTCGTTTTGGGAAACCCAAAGTTCCCCCGTCATTAGACTTTTTGGCTGCGAGCTTTTTTATATTTTTTTTAGGGAAATCCTTCTCTGATACCCAAATATTAAACTTTTCGATTGATTTCAGGGAAAAATTTTGCCGACGCACGGAAAGAAATGATGGCTTTGATGAGGTTTTCCCCTGTTTACAAAATATCCCGCTTGACCCCACTTTTTTTTCTCGAAAAAAAACTTTCCTCCTCTCATGTGACGATTCCTTTTTCCGTCAATTGTTTTTTTTGGGTCTCAATCGCTTTTTTGTTCCAAAAAATTTCCCTTTTTTTGGAAAGGCTAATTGTAAAAGGCAGTTTAAATTTGGTGAAGCACCCCAAATTTGGGTTTTCTTGAGAATTTTACGTAAATTTTTGAATCTGGACCCCTTTTCCTTTTAAATTTCCCCCTCCGCACGTTTTGGGTTTCGCTATGTAGACGTTTTTTTTTTGTGGCAAGTGAACCTTTTCGGATTTTCGATTTTTTTTTTTTCAGAAGACTTAACAACTCTTTCGAATACCCAATTTTAAAGTAGGATGGGAAGTTTCGGGTAACTTCCCGTTTCTCAACGTTTTTTTATTCTTTAAAAACGGCTGGGTTTAAAAATTTTCGGTTTATGGTAAGCCGCTAATTGCCCCCCTTTTTCTCAGTTACCCTTTGTATTTTAAGAACCCCAGTATCTCGCTAATTTTTTCTTAGGCCTATAGGGTTTTTGGGATTGTGAATCCAACAACTTGCCCCCCTTCGATAAAAAAGGCATATATTTAAGGAAGGGGGAAATTAAACGTTGTCTTTCTTTTCCCGCCAACAATCCCGGTTAAAAGCAGTGCGGCCAGGGGATTTTCTCTTGACATTTAAAATTTCCCGGGAAAAACAGTGCCCCCAAATTTTTTCCCCAGGGGAAACCGGTGAGATTTCGAAAAAAAAAAAATTTAGCATAAAAGCGTTTTCATTCATTTAAACCCTTAACTGGAAATATATTAAATGAATTCATAAATCCCGCAGATTTTCAAAAGAATACTTGAAGATCTGTTAATTTTGAAAATTGCTTAATTCTAACTTTAGTGCTGGGCAATTTGGGGCCCTTTTAATGACCTACCCTCCTCGTTAGTTAGTGGAGCCTTTCCCAAAACTTTTCCCGACCCTCCTCCTGAAAAACCTGTCAGCCTTGTTTTGTTTCAGGGAGTCCCCTACCACTATGTGTATTGGGCAAAATTCTCTCCAGTATCCATTTCGGGTTTAAATTTTTTCGTCCCCGGGGAAAGGGAATCACGAAGATTTATAAACCCTTAGATTGTGCTTCACGTTTTTTTTATAGCTAGGATCCCTTTTCATTTTGGGATGTATAAAGCGTATATTTTAAAAAAAATACACACAAAACACACAACCCCACACAACACACACACACAAAACATATATTGGTTGTGTGGGGGTGTGTTTTGTGTTTTGTGTTTGTTTTTGTGTGGTGTGTGTGGTTTTTTGTGTGTGTGGTGGGGTTGTTTTTTTGGGTTTTTTTTCAAAAAATTTTTTAGGAATTTTTTTGGGGTTTTAAAATTCTTTTTTTTTAAATTTTGGGGAAAATTTTTTTTTTTAAAAATTTTTAAATTTTTTAAATTTCCCCTTTTTTTTAAAAAAAATTTTTAAAAAATTTTTTATTTTTTTTTAAAAAAAAATTTTTTTTTTAAAAATTTTTTTAAAAGGGGGTTGGGTTTTTTTTTAAAAAAATAACCCTTGCTTTGTGTATTGTTGGGGTGTTGGGGGGTTTGTGTTTTGGGTGGGTTTGTTTTTGGTGGGGGTGTTTTATTTACCAATTAATTTTTTATTTAATTTAAAGTTAAATTTTAAATTTTAAAATTTTAGAATTTAAATTTTCTTTTTTACTTATTGTTATTTATACCCGTCTGTTTATGGGATATAAAATTATTTTAACCATTAAATTTTGTCATTTTAAATTGATAAAAAAACCCCAGTTTGAAAAATTTAATTTCTGGGAAAAAATTTGAAATTTAAATTCTCTTTGAATTAAAAGTTATTTTTTTTTTAAATTGTAAGTTTGTTTCATAATTTTTTGGGGGTTTTTTTTGGGGGGTTTTGTGTGTTTTTTTGTGTGTGGGTGTGGGGTTTTGTTTTGTTTGTTTGTGTGTGTTGGGGTGGTGTGTGTGGGTGGTGGTGTGGTTGTGTTGTGTGTGTTTTGTTTGTTTTGGGTTTTTTTGGGGGGGATTGTTATGATGGTTTTTTTTTTGGTGTTTTTTTTTTTTTGTGGTGTTTGGTTTTTGTTTTTTTTGTTTTTTTTAAAATTCTTTCCTATATATTATGTATTTTAAGGAATTAAATTTTGTAATTTGTAATTTAATTTTATTTTTTATTTTCATTATAAATATTATATTATGTTTTATAAATTTTTATATATTAAAATTAATATATAATATAAATATATATTTATATAATACATATATAAATTATTTTATATAATAATTATTATTATATATTATATATCTATATTATAATAATTATATATATGCGAGAATACATCAAGACATGTTGGTGTATGTATGTATGTATTAATTTTTTATATATATATATATTATATATATATTTATATATAATATATAACACACACACAAGTTGTGTGTGTGTGTGTGGTGGTGTGTGTTGTGGTCTGTGTGTGTGTGTGTGTGTGTGTGTGTGTGTGTAGAGAGGAGAGAGAGAGAGAGAGGAGAGAGAGAGAGAGAGAGAGAGAGGAGAGAGAGAGAGAGAAGGAGGAAGGAAAGGAGGAAGGGAGGGAAGGGAAGAGATAAGAAGAGATGAAGGGATCGGGGAGGAGGGGTGGGGAAAGGGGGTGATTGGGGATGGGAGGAGTGGAGAGTGAGTGAGTGAGAGAAAGAGAGAGAGAGATAAGTGTGATGTATAGATTGATAGAGAGAGAGAGAGGAGAGAGAGTGTGTTTGTGTGTGTGTGTGTTGTGTGTGTGGTATAATAAGTTTTATAGTATATGTATATATTATATACATACATATTGAATAATACATACATTAAAATATTATATATATAATATAATATATATATTATATATTCTATATATATACATATATATGTATAGAAACATATTTTAATGTATATAAAAAAATTATGTATATATATATATAATATATAATATATAACGTATTATATAAAAGATATTTTATACATATAGGTATATTTTAAGAAAAAGATTTATATTATTATATATATTCTCTATATATATATAAATATATATATATATATATATATATATTTATTATACATATAGAGACATATTATATCATATACGTGTTAGCATGTATGTTTGAATTATATAATAACACAAGACACAAACACAGACGAACACACAAACCTATATACACATAAATAAAAGTGCACATAAACAACATACATATGTATGTATATATAATAATTATATATGCACGCACACATAAACGTGTTTAAAAATATATATGATTGTGTGTGTGGCTACACACCACACACACACACACACCCCACACTACACAACACACACACACCACACCCACACACACACACACCCACACCACACACCAAACCAAACTAAATACCCCCAAAAACAACAACCAAACCTAAAAATTTTTTTTTTATATTTTTTACAAAATAATGTATGTATAAAAAAACAAACACAAAAAACAATATTTATACATAAACCCAAACATACATAAAAAAATTGCATATTAAAAAGTAATGAGTGTGTTATATATATATATATATATATATATATACATATATATATTATAAATTTTTTTAAAAAAAAATTTTTAATCAAAAAAATTTAACACACCCACACACCCATTAAAAATTCAATTCTTCCATTTGGGGATCGGGCCCCCAAATTCCCTTTTGAAAATTTTCCAGAACACCCGTCGCTTCCTTTCTTGCCAATATTCGCGATCTCCGGCAGTTTCCGGGCGGGACATCCCCATGACCCTGCGCTGGCCCCCGAAAGCTTTTTGCCTTTTCGCGCTGGGATTTTCAATACTTCGGCGGGGGCGCAAGGGGCAGAGTCCCTTCCCGATTTTTCGAATGACCTTATAGAAATATAAAATTTTAAAATAAACCGCCCAAAAATATAAA
>NC_051421.1:34341179-34343679 GCF_015228065.2 Penaeus monodon | reverse complement strand
AAAAATAAAAATTTTGTGAATAGCCAACGAAGCTTCTTGATACCCAGGAAGAATTTTTTGTTTCCAAATGTTGCAAGTTAAAACAACTCCGTTTAAAGTAAAAAAAAAAAAAAAAAAAAAAAAAAAGTAAAATAAAAATAAAAATAAATAATAAAATAAACTTAAACTTCAAAAACGGGTTTTTAAACGTATTTTCTAAAGACTTTCCCTCACTCCCAAAGCGCAGCGTCATCGTCTCCCTCTGCCCCCTTTCCCGGGCGCGCAGCTCCTTTGTCATGAAACCCCGGTTCCTTCTCACGGGGACAAATTAAGGAAAAAGAGGTCTCTCCCCCCCTCCCCCCCCTGTTTGCCCGCTTTCCCTATCCCTTCCCTCATCCTTACTTTTTTTACGTTCTATTCCACCTTTTCAACTCTTTTCCAAAAATCCACTTTCTCCACCATCTCCACTTTACCAATTTCCCCACAGGGAAAACACGGTGATCTGCAACGAATCATGGGCCTTTGAACCCGGCCCCCCCCCATCTCAGCCCCCCCTCACGCGGTCCCCCTGGCACCGTGGGCACTGGACTCCAGGCGAGGCAGTGTGTCTTCTTTCCCCTTCTGTTGCTTCAATTTCATTTTCATACCCTTTCCCCCCTTTTCTTTTTTCTGTCTTTCACCCCCTTTGTTGTTCTTTAGATCAGTTTTCCTTTTTTCCCTTTTCTTTTTCGTCTCCTTTTATTTTTTGGTTCCCAACCCTAATTCACCATTTTTAATCTTTACACTATTATCAATTCTAGCTTTGTCGCCGTCACCGTCAATTTTAACATTTCATCAATTTTTTTTTCTATTCTTTCTTTGTTTTAACCTTTTAACATAATTTTTATATTGATATCATTATTCTACTATATCCCTTCCTTAATAGAATATCCTTCTCAGGGGTTTTTTGCGCAATATATTTGATGAAATATGGAAGAGAAAGTCCACATTTTTTGATGACAAAAAGCACAATGAAATTTTTAAAATAGTAGAACAAATATTTTCCTTTTTTTGTTTTTTAAAAATGGGTGAAAATGGGTATTTATTTTGGCCGCAAAATTAAACTAGAGATCTTTTTAAGTATAAAAGTTTTAAATAAAAACCAGAGTCCCCACATTGGGGAAAACGCCGAGAAATTTTTTTTGGTTTTTTTGCAAAAACTCCCCGGGCCGCTGCAGATAAAAGCGATTTTGATTTAGTTTTACAATTAAATGTGATAATAGGCGTTTTGATTTTTGAATCTTGTTTTTTTTAAAGAATACAATTGAAAATAAATGAAAAATAAAAAACCTATTAAAAAAAAAGAAAGAAAAAAAAAATGAATGAAAACGAAAGGATAAAAAGTTGGTTTGCACGTATGTACTGATAATGTGTATGATTAATTTTATATATTATATATATATAATTATATTAATATATATATATAATTATATAATATATATATATATATATATATATATATAAAATATATTATATAATATAATTAAAATTTTATATAGAGAGAGAGAGAGAGAGAGAAGAGACAAGAGAGAGAGGAGAAAGAGGAGAGATGTGGAAAAAAACCCCCATACAAAACTAATTTATTGAAAGTGAGCTACATTTTTGAAATCCACCTGGATTTCCCTCTTCAGGTCTGGGAAAAAAGAGGAATCCGGGGATTTCGAAAATGTAGTCCCTTTCAGTAAAACTGTTTTTTTGTGGGTTTTTTCCATTGTTCAGCACGGAAGAGGTTTATGCTTTCAAGATATAAATATAAAATAGATTAATTAAATATAGATGGATAATAGATATAAATTTAATTGACATATGTGTTTATATTAAAATTATAGAATAATTATATATATATATTATTATATATATATATATATTAAAATTTATATATATATTAAATGTATACCATTGTACACACACACACATAATATAATATATAAATATATATTAAAAATTAAATTAATATATTATAAATATATATATAAATATAAAATAAAATATAATATAATATATTTTAAAAATTATATAAATTATATTATATATATTTTATCCCTATGAAAACACACACACATATATATATATAATATATATAATATATATATTTATTATTATATAATTTTATATAAATATTATATTATTTTATATATAATAATCTATATTAAAATATATATATATAATATATTAAATTTAAATTTATATATATTTATATATAAAAATATAATTTTAAAATATTATAATATATATATATTTATATTATATATATAAAAAACACATATATATAATAATAAATAATAATATATTTTTAATTAAAAATAATTAATAATATATATTTAAAAAATTATATAAAAAAATGTTTTTATATATAAAAAAAAAATATAAAATCTTTATATATATAAATTTATTAATATATTATGAATAAATTTATTTTATATATTAAACAAAAAAAAACCAAAAACCCAAAAAATAAAAATTTTATATAATATATATATAA
>NC_051421.1:34337642-34341079 GCF_015228065.2 Penaeus monodon | reverse complement strand
TCTTTCATGATGCCGAGTTGATGGATGTTAACTTCAGAGATTCTTTGAAATTGAATATAAGTCTAATGATTCAGAAGCTGTTCAATTACTTTTCATGAGCCAATGGTTGAGATTTAATTTCCCAGAGATTCTTTATTGTTACACATTTGAAGTCTCTCCAGTACTGTCGATGGATTGGGGTCAGGTTCCTTGGAACAGTGTTCTTGGGGTTCTTTGGAAAAGTCAGCATGAGGGGATTTCATGATCCATGTGATTTTTTCTTTATTGGCAGCTTTGTAAGAATTTAGTACTTGTATGCTATCAGAATTTGGTCAATAATTTGATCTTACTCTTTTATTGGTTATGATTTCATGAACATAATATTGATTAGTAGCTCCCCCTTCCTATAAATAGGGTGAGAAATTACCCCTTTTCCAAGGTTAAAGGCGATATGCTGCCAGACCCCCTTGTAGCACTGCCCGTTAGTCTCACCTTGACCTGGAGGGACACTAAGTAAGGGCATTAATTATGTTTTTAATTTCAAATACTTTTCCAGATATAGTTTGCAGACTCAAAACAGGTAGTTTAGTATGAATTCTCTTTAAACTAGTTTTAATATAGATTAAAGAAATGTCTATGCAGAACGACAACGACGGTCAGAGCCAACCTGTTGAAACACATTTCCATTTTGTATGTCTCTACTTTGATACAAAGTGATACACTCCTGTCAGCCACTCAAAGCACGATACTTGGAAATACATTTCGCAAACAGGTCAGTTCACTCTATGTGGGTAAAATATGAAGTAAATAGTTAGCGTCTCTGAAATGTGGCAAGAAATTCAAACGTGTTCGAGTTAAAGCTCAAAAATTGTTTCTGTAATCTTGCGAAGTGAAGAATGGTGTGTATAAAAAATGTACCCCTAAATTAAGTTCATTTTTTTCTTAAGCAGCACTAACACTATTAATTTCTTAAAAAAAAAACTAGGAGTTGTTACTATGATCTATGTTCTAATGTAGTGTATTTATTTAACTGTCCTAGCTGCCAAGCAAGGGGTCAACCTCACGATGTTTACGTCACCGCATATCAGAACATAAAGGCAAGTCACTTCGAACTGCTGAGTAGACCATCTTTCTCGGCCATAAGAGAGCACTACCTCCAACACACATTCTTTTTCCAACACAGATTTTCATATACTTTCGCCTCATTCCTCCCACCAAGACCTCATCATTTCAGAGTCCCTGTTTATACAGAAAATGTCTCCTGAGCAGAACAACACCGCCACACAAACACCTTCTTCACGCATTAGATTCGCTTACACACCCTTGATGGTCAGCTGACGTATCCTCGCCTCTTATTGTATTACCCTTTTGTGTCTTGTTTATGTCTGCATTATATTCTTGTTCATTGTATTATGTCTGTTTTCATGAACATTCATTTGTCTCTTATATTAGTATTCACTAAATGCATAGCAATCAGAACAATGGTTTTCTAATGTCTAACTATGCTTTTGTCTTTTTGGTTAATTTATTTATATAATTTATATATATATATATATATATATATATATATATATATATATATAACATATATATATGCATTATATGTAAATATGTGTATACACACACACACACACACACACACACACACACACACACACACACACACACACACACACACACACACACACACACACACACACACACACACACACACACACACACACACACACACACATATATATATAGTTAACATTTTTTGAATCGTCTTATTTTTTAGAATGGATCTTTTATTAACTATTAGATTCGTCATTTCTTGCAGCAATACACATAGTTTTCGTGGTAAAATCCAGAAATACCTGATAACACCAAAGGTATTGTGCAAAATATATATATCGAGTGTATATACAAATTACACGAAAATAAAAATGTATTTCTTAACGGCTTCACTAGGACTCCAGTGGTTTCCTTCTTGCATTTATTTCTGGCGTATTCCAAGATATCTTCAAGACGTTCATTTTGTAATTCAGCTCGTATGTTGTGCATGAAATAAAAAGGCTCAAAGGACAAAAACAAGCACAAGCAAATTTAATTAAATTTCGAAGCTCTTTCACAAAAATAGCAGCAACACAAAACAAATAAAACGATATCCTCTCCTGGCGGGTGCAGTGATAGCGTGGCCTAACCCTTGTGCACGAGCCGCGAGGTCACCTTCCACGTACCCTCAGGGATCGTAACACTGAATACTTCTGACTACGCATGTTCGTTTACGTAATTCCAATTGTAATTGCGATTGCTTCCCCTAACTATGCCTACGTATTTGAATATATATTAACACACACACACACACACACACACACACACACATATATATATATATATAATATATAATATATATAATATATAATATATAATATAATATATATATATATATATATATATATATATATATATATATATATATATATATATATATATAATATATATACAGGCAAAAACACAGACTAAGCAGTGTGTACCCAAAGATGAAAAGGAAAACAACCACAAGAAGAAATGACACTTAACTGTGACGATTCGAACTTGTCAAGTGTTCCTCATCAGACGCACAAATAACCGAAATGGAGTTCGAACCGTGACGATTAAATTTCACTTCTTATTGTGGCGGCTTTCCTTTTCGTGTGTGTGTGTGTGTGTGTGTGTGTGTGTGTGTGTGTGCGTGTGCGTGTGCGTGTGCGTGTGCGTGTGCGTGTGCGAGTGCGAGTGCGTGTGCGTGTGCGTGTGCGTGTGCGTGTGCGAGTGCGTGTGCGTGTGCGTGTGCGAGTGCGTGTGCGTGTGCACATATTCCTTTGTTGATATGGTGAATGAAGTGAGAAAATTGGTCAAAAACAGCCAATTCTAATGTCCATTTCACCGAATATATGTTAGTTTCCTTTTAAAGTTGTTACAGATAGAGAGGGGGAAGACAGCGAACCTCACTAAGCGGACAAAATGTAATTGAATAGAATGAGAGATATATATAGAGAGAAAACAACACTGTAGGAGAGAAGATACAAGGGGGTTAAGGTGGAATTATTAATTAGAAAGTTTAAAAAAATATGTTATATATGTTTAAGCAAATCCATGAAATACTGTTAACGGAAGGGACTTTCTCTCCTTTCATACGAGCCAAGGAAATGAGTAAGTGCTTCACAAACGAGTAAACTCTTTTCTCTCAAGGGCAAGCATCTGAAATCTACCACTGGTATCGCACCTCATTTAGCGTCCTACTTAGGAAAACGGTATGTATTGCTTATATTTTGCATAACACTCACAGTTTAAGGTCAATCATCAGGCCCTTTCTCTAGTATTTCTTTACGTGCCTTTAGAGTCAGCGCGGGACTATCATCTTTAACCAAACCCACTCATTATGCGGGAGAAGACATCCCGACTGCGCAAAATATCCGTTTATTCTAATACATGTA
>NC_051421.1:34317952-34322542 GCF_015228065.2 Penaeus monodon | reverse complement strand
CAAAGCATTCATTAATCTCATTAAGTTAGTGTGTCATTTATCATGCAATTAAATGCTTAATTAACCAGTGTAGACACAGCAGCAAATTGAGGACAGATAACGACAGTTGATAGATGAAAAGGGGAAGAGGGGAGGGGGGAGAGGGGAGGGGGGAGTGGAAGGGGGAAAAAAAAGGGGGTGAGGAGAAAAGGGGAGATGGGAATCTATGGGGTCAGTCTGTCTATATGTATACTTATTCTTTTTATCTATCTCTTCCTAAACTCTTTCCTCTGTCCGCAGTTCTTTTCTTTATTTCTCATTTTACCATCTACAAGTTGTCTATCTCTCTCCCTCCAAATACAAATATACAAATCATCCACCATCCACCATATATATTATTAATAATATATATATATTATAATTATAGATATATAATATAAAATATATAGTATGTATGTAATAATACTTATATATATAGTATATGCATATTTACATATATAGAGAGAGAGAGATAAATAGATAGATTTTAGATATATGTGTGTGGAGGTGTGTGTGTGTGTGTGTGTGGTGAATAAGAAAGGAAGAAAGAACTAAAGGAACGAAAGAAAAAAATAGATATTATTTATACAAACATGCACACACACAAACACACTATACGATATGATATATATATATATATATAAAATATATATATATATAATATATAAATATATATATATAAAATATATATATGCATATATATATATATATAATAATATATTTATATATATATATATATAACATACATACATACATATATCTTTTACTACTATATATCTATCTATCTTTTATCATCATCTATCTATCTATCTATTCTATCTATCTATCTATCATTATATAAAGGATATTATATATATATATATATATATATATATATATATATAATATATATATATATTTTTAATTATAATATATGGATGATTATGGATATATATGGATATATATATGCATATATATATATTATATATAATATTAATATATATATATATTAATATTATATCTATATAATTAATAATATATAATATATAGGTGTGGGTGTGTGTGTGGTTGTGTGTGTGTGTGTGTGTGTGTGGTCGTATGTGTGTGTGTGGTGTGGTGTGTTGTGGTGTGTGGTGGGTGTGTGTGTGTGTGGTGTGTGTGTGTGTGTGTATGTGTGGTGTGTGTGTGTGTGTGTGCGTATGTGTGTTGTGTGTGTGTGTGTTTGTATATATAGATATACATAAATTTATATTTTCTTTCTATTTTTTATTAATTTTTTCTTCCTTTCTTTTCTTTCCTTCTCTCCTCTCTTCCCTTCCCCTCTCTCCGCCCCCCCCTTCTCTCTTTTCCTACTCATTCCCTCTCTTTCGCTTTTCTCTTTTCCCCTCTGGGACTCCGTAATTGCTACTTACCGTAACGAATTAGACAGATTGCGATTTCCTTTTATTTTTTATTTTTTTTTTTTTATTCCGACACCCCGAGGCTGTCCCTGTCCCACTGATGTATTGCCCCCCCCCCCCCAGTTCATATATATATGGGTGAAGGGTCTGTCATGCGCTGACGGCGAAAGGTAGAAGGCTGTTTACCTTTTACTTCATCTGGTATTAATTTTTTATTATGATTATTATCATTATTATTATCATTATTATTAGAGTATTTATTATTAGTATTATTTTTATCTTTATTATTATTATTATTATTATTATTATTATTTGTTTTTTTGTTTTACTTATTTTTTATTATCATTATTATGATTATTTTTTTATCATTATTACTTTATCATTTATTATTCTCACTGTTGTTGTTACCACATCGCCATGGTTGTTATCATTCATCAAAATTTTCCATAACATAATTTTCATCATCTTTATCATTGTGAGAGTGTAATAAGTAAGAATGATAATAGTGATTATGATGATAGAATTGATAATTACTGTTATTATAATTATAAGTATCATTATCATGAAATGTTATTTCATTACTATTACTGTTATCATAATAGTATTATTTTGACGACATTTTATATTAGTAGTTGTTATTTTTACAGTATTATCATAGATATTATTGTTAGTAGGGACTAAACCATCATCATCATTTTCATAATTATCATATTATTATATAATAACAATATATTATTATATTATTTTTATTATATCATTATTATAATTTTTATTATTTTCAATTTATTATGATGATGATTATTATTATTATTGTTTTTATTATTAACATGGGTTATTTATATAATTATTATTATTATTATTGGTGTTGTTGTTGTGTTGTTATTATTATATATTATTATTATCATTATCATCATTATATTATTACTATTACTTTAATACATATTTTATTATTTATTATATATTATTATTATCATATTATTATCTTATATGTTATTATAATAATAATAATTAAATAATAATAATAATATTATTATTACTATATATCATCAGTACTATTATTATTATTTCATAATTGTCATTTTTCATTATTTCTTACTGTATTATCATTATTATATCATTAAACAATTACCAATATTATATTTATTTTTATTATTATTATCATTATTATTATTATTTTATTATTATATTTTATATTATTATTAGATTAATTTCTTTTTATTTTTATTATTTTTTATTATATTATTTTTAATTTTTATCAATTTTATACTATTTTTACTATATTATTTATTATTATTATTATTTTATTATTATATTATCTCATCACCATCACTTTATTTTATATAATCACCAATATTTTTATTATTTTTACTTATTTTTTATTTTTTATTATTATACTACTATTTTTATTTTATATTATTATATTTTTATATTATTTTATTTACTTTTGTTTTTTATTATCTTTTGTATTTTTATCGTTTTAATATTATTTTATTATTTTATTATTATATTATTATTATTTTTATCATATTTTTACAATTTTATTAGTATTATCACTATATCTTTATTTCTTTCTTTCATCTTATATTATTATCTTTTATCAAAAATTTTTATTGTTTTTGGTTACCCTTAGATCATTATCATTATCAATATAAATTATTGTTACTTTTATTTTTGTTTTCTTTATCATAATTTCTTTATTTATTTTTTTTATTCTTTTCTTATTATATTTTTGCGTTTTCTTTTTATTATAATATTATATCATTTATATTATGATTCTTTTATTATTATTATCTTAGTTATTTTTTATCATTATTGTTATTATTATTGTTATTATTATTATTATTATTATTATTATTATTATCATTATTATTATTATTTGTATCTTTCACTGCTATTACTAATATTATTATTATCATTATTATCATTGCTTTTATTTCCATTGTTATTACTTTTTTGAACTATTTTATCATTTTTAAATATTATTGTTTCATTTTTATTTTATCTTTATGCCCCTATGAATATTATTCAGATTTTATAATTATCAATTATATTAGAGGGGGGAAAAGCGCGAGAGAGAGAGAGGGGAGAGAGGGGAGGGAGAAGGGAGAAAAGAGAGAGAAAAGAGGGAGAGAAAAGAGAGAGAGGGGGAAAAAGGGGGAGGAGGGGAAAAAGAGAGAGAGAGAGGAGAGAGAGAGAGAGGGGGAGAAAAAGGGGGGAGGAGAGAGAGGGGGGGGGGGGAGAGCGAAGAGGAGAGGGGGTATAATGGTTTTTTCCTCTACCAGACCGTTTTTTCGCCGCTTTCTGCATATAATAACGGGAAAATTGGGTTTCCCTGGGTTCCATATTCCCCTTTAAAAATCGCCCCCTTTTTTCCCCGACCAAATCATCACAATTATTTTTGGCTTAGTAGCAGTTTTGAAAAATTGATGTTGGCTGATTTTGCAGAGAATCATCGACACGACATGTGTCCGACAACTATGGTTAAAAAAAAAAAAAAGAAAAAAGAAAAAAAAAGAAAAGAAAAAATTATATATATATATATATATATATATAATATTATATATAATAATATAATTATATAATTATTATTTTTTTTATCTACTGATAGAGAAAATCAGTAAATGATTTCTTTTATTATAGGTGTGTTTTAATTCATTTATAGTTTTTTCATTTTTTAGCAGCTGTTTTATTTTTTCTGTTTTTTTTATTATTATTTTTATTTTTATTATTTCTTAATACCCCAGTAAGAGAACATAAAGAAAAAGTCACCCATATTTTTTTTCTGCTATTTTTTCTTGAATCTATATTTTAGGATAAATTTTTTTTTTTCCCTTATACCGCTAAAGAAAAAAGGGGGAATAAAACAAAAATTACATAATTAAACAATAATATATATAACCACACACAGCATATTATATATGTGTGTTGTATGTGTATTATAAAAGTATGTGGGAATTTAATATATATAAAATAATATATATATTATTATATAATATAAATATATATATATATAATAATTTTATATATAATTGCTAGCCAGGGGTCTTTGTCTCTGTGCGAAACATGTTTTACCATGAAGGGCCCTGGGAAAACACGATGAAAAGGGCTGTGAGCGGAGGGGGGAGAACAACCGGGGAGACGGATTTTGGGGCTGCCCCTGTGAAGCCCTCTTTTGTCCCTTGTGACCTGTTTA
>NC_051421.1:34300741-34313241 GCF_015228065.2 Penaeus monodon | reverse complement strand
CAAAGCTCCGGGGCCGCTGCAGATAATGCATGATTATGATTTAGTTTATACATATGTAAATGTGATATATAGCGTTGTTGATTTTTGAATCATTGTTTTTTTAATGAAATACAATTGAAAAATAAATGAAAAATGATAAAAACCTATATAATAAAAAAAGAAAGATAAAAATGAATAGAAGTGAAAACGAAACGGATAAAAACGTGTGTGTTTGCACGTATGTACATGCATATATGTGTATGTATATATATATATATATATATATATATATATATATATATATATATACATATATATATATATATATATATATATATATATATATATATATATATATATATATATATATATATATATATATATATATATATATAAAGAGAGAGAGAGAGAGAGAGAGAGAGAGAGAGAGAGAGAGAGAGAGAGAGATGTGGAAGAAAAACCCACAATACAAAAACTAGATTTATTGAAAGTGAGACTACAGTTTCGAAATCCACCTGGATTCCATCTTCAGGTCTGGATATAAAGATGGAATCCAGGTGGATTTCGAAACTGTAGTCTCACTTTCAGTAAATCTAGTTTTTGTATTGTGGGTTTTTCTTCCATTGTATCAGCACGGAAGAGTGTTTGCTATTCATATAGATATAAATATAGATATAGATGTAGATATAAATATAGATGGATATATAGATATAAATTTATATATGCACATATGTGTTTATATATCAAAATATATATGAATATATAATATATATATATATATATATATATATATATATATATATATATATATATATATATATATATATATATATGTATACATATTCACATATATATTATATAATAATATATATATATATATATGTATATATATATATATATATATATATATATATATATATATATATATATATAATATATATATATATATATATATTTATATTCTATATATATATATATATATATATTATATATATATATATATATATATATATATATATATATATACATACACATACATATATCAATATCTATCTATCGATCTATGTATCTATCTACACATATATCTATGTATATATACATGTATGTATGTGTGTATATATGTACACACACACACACACACACACACACACACCCACACACACACACACACACACACACACACATACACACATATATATATCATCATCATCATCATCAAGGGGCTAACGCCGACGGGGGCGCATGGCCGCATCCACCCTTCGCTTCCAGACACGAGGATCCCTCGAGGCGAGTCTCCAGGCAGGCCCACGTTCCATCTCTAATTCCTCGCGACAGGTCTCGTCGAGCTGCCCAAGCCATGATCTCCTGGGTAGTCCCACAGACCTCCTACACCCAGGGTTGTCTCGCAGAGAGACAACCTGATGGGCAGGGTCGTCCACAGGGAGATGAGCTAGGTGCCTATATAGCCTGATTTGGTGATCCCGGATTATGCAAGTAACAGGTCCTATGCCAGTCTCACGGTGTAACCGCCGGTTGGACACGTGATCCTGCCAACTGTACCCTATGATCCGGTGAAGGGACTTGTTACAAAAGGCATCAAGACGAGATTCCAAGACACTAGATAGCGTCCAGGTTTCGCTTCCATAGAGCAAAACTGGCAGTATCAAGGCCTTGAAGACACGTAGCTTGGTCCTTCTGCATAGGTTCTGACATCAAACGCTCTTGTTGATCGAGCTCATGACTCCTGTTGCCAGACCAATCCTTCTATTGACTTCTTGTCTGACAGCCCAGAGATATGGACTACACTACCAAGGTATGTAAAACTCTCTGTAACTTCAACGTTCACGCCACAAGCATGGATGGACTGAAATGGTTCCCCTAACAGGCCCTCAAAGTCCTGAATCTTGGTCTTGGTCCAGGAGACCTCTAGGCCTAAGGGTTTCGCCTCATTGCTAAATGCATCAAGAGCCGCCACAAGTGACTCCAAAGACTCAGACAAGATAGCAACATCGTCGGCAAAGTCAAGGTCTGAGACCTTGATATTGCCTAATGTTGCTCCACACTGACTTTGGCTAGTAGCTCTGCCCATTATCCAGTCCATACAGGTGTTGAAAAGTTTTGGTGCAAGGACACAGCTTTGCCTCACCCCTGAATTAACAGGGAAGAAGTTCGACAAACCCCCACCACACTTTACAGCACTTTCAGTATCAGTATAAAAGCTTGCTATTAGGCCAATAATCTGCGTCGGAATTCCCGAGTCTCAGGATCTCCCATAACGATTCCCGATGCACCGAGTCAAACGCCATCTTGAGGTCGATGTAGGTTGCAAGCAACCCATGACCAAATTCACAATGGCGTTCCACAATTACTCGAAGTGCTAGTATACGGTCTATTGTGGACTTGCCAGGAGTAAATCCAGACTGCTCTGGTCTCTGACGCCTCGGTAGGTGGTTGCAGATCTGTTTCAGAATAATGTGGGCGAAAACATTGCCTGGTATGCTAAGCAGTGTAATGCCATGGTAGTTGCTACAATCCCAACGACCCCCTTTCCCCTTCCAGAGAGGGATGACCACGCCCCTCAGTAGGTCAGGGGGAATGGTACCAGACTGCCAGATGGCAGTCAGGACTGTATGCAGGCCCCGAGCCATAGGTTCACCCCCAGCCTTTAGCAGTTCAGCAGGGATATCACATATGCCTGCAGCTTTCCCACTCTTCAGCTTGGAAATCGCCAGCCTAACCTCTGTTAGGGTAGGAGGTTCCTTGCTGATGGGTGAGTCTGGCACAGGCACTGTGACATCGCCTGCATCCAAGCTAACTGTTGGAGGGTCTACCTGGTACAACTGCTCAAAACACTCAGCCCAACGTTCGCGAACCTCAACATGATCTGAGATGATCCGTCCATCTGCTGATCGGACTGCAGTCATCTGTGAGGAGAGCTTAGAGTTCAGCTTTCTCAGGGTTTGGTAGGCAGGGCGAGGGCCGTTTACCAAGAAATGGCCTTCAACCTCCTTAGCAAGAATCCTGATGAACTGTTCCTTGTCCCTTCTCAGCAGTGTCCGAGCCCTGCGCACCATGGAGCGACGCAAGACTTGATTACCATTCAGCCGAGCCATGCGACATGCTTCAGTGGCCTCTAATGTCGCCAGGGAGATGAAAGTCTGCCTTGTCCTCGGGCATACGCCAATGGACTCCTGGGCTGCTTCGAGTGTTACACACTAGAAGAGCTCCCACAGAGCAACTGGGTCTGTCAGGTTGTTGATTTCTGTGAATTGGCCAGAGACTGCCATGGTGAACCCACTGGCACACTAATCCTCCTTTATTCTGTCCAGGTGAAACACCTTATGGTGGCCATTGGAGAGATGGGGAGATTTGAAGTGGACTCGCAGGGTAGCCACAACCAGCCTATGGTCACTGCCACAGAACTCAGCACTCAGGTAAACCCTGCAGTGCTGGAGGATCCTCCATCGCGTGCTAACAAGAATGTAGTCGATCTTCTTGGCCACTGTACCCGTATCGCTGTACCATGTCCAGCGATGCGGGTTGGAGTGTATTGCACCCACTCCTTCTCTCTATGGTCAAAGCCACTATTTCTCTTTCTACTGGGAAATCCACTCGGGCTTTATCTAGAGGGGGCACTAATAATAAACGTCAAGTGTGAGATCTCCTGTATCATTACCTGAGTCATACTCTTGATGAACCCACAATATAAAATTACAAATCATAAGAGGGTTACTGATGGTCTAATTTCAGTCTTAGAGGTAACTGAGAGAAGGGTAATATCAAACAATTGATAATCTTACATTTCTTGATATATTGAATTATAAATCATTAAACTTTTACAACTAAAAACCTTAATTGACACAGATGTCCACTTCTCCACTAATGTGTGTAGTATAACTGTCCTTCTCTTATATCTTCCTTCTTGAATCCTTTGTCAGTACAGACTTTTCTCAATTTTCTTCATATCTTCACTGTATCACTTCAGAGGATTCCTAAGGATGGCATCTGCTTTACAATCTGGTGGATCTCTCCAAGGACTTTTCATGAAGCAAACACAACAGAAACAGGAGAACAAAAAAAAAAAAAAATTCTATTTTAGGAATGATAAAACAATAAAAGATTCAATATAACTGATTTCTTGTGGGAACAAAAACTACTTTTGACAGACAAACAAATTGTGTATATTCATGTCATTATATACGATCTGAGTAGTTTTATATTTATACATTATATTATTTTTATGAAACCCTCATTTTAGCATAGATAGCATTATTCTATTATAAATTTCAATAACACTTACTCCTTGAATGAGTTTTAAATCCTAAATAATGACTGAGAAACATCTGAATGGTATTCAAGTGCCACGGGTCAGCCACTAGCTGTGAAGAAGATATTCTATTTACCATGGTTTTCCAATTTGTTCTCAAATGATTACTTTGTTATTGTTCTGTAATCAGATCTGTAGTATTTCATAATTTTATTATTGATATTAGTACAGATGAATGTTCTTTCTTACTTCTGGTATTTAAAGAATTTTACTAACCTGTTTCGGGCATTTACCAGGCACTTGTCTCTGTTCTCTCTCTTTGGTTATGGTTATAATATCAGGGTTTAACACTGTATATTCTTAACATTTTAACATCTACTCAGATCACATATATTACAAGCATATGGTTCGTCTTAACCCAATCACCCCGGATTTATATTCTGTCCCTTGTAGGTTTTTGTGAATTTTGTTACATACAGATGGCTCCACATGTGCTCAGCCTCCAAGGAGTCTATCAGTAGGCTCTACTGACTGATCTTGATTTCCCCATTCCTTGAATTGGCGGGAAAATGCGTTTTTCCTTTTAATACAATTGATATCAATACTGTTATTATTGTTATTGATGTTATGATTATTAAAGTATTATTAAAATCTTGTTAACATTTAAGACAATGAAATAATGCAAAAGATTCTTTCCAAAAGTCAAGGAAAAGGGTAAACAGGTGAGAAAGGTAGGACTAATAAGTGACCCCTTGATGACTAAGCACTTGTAGAGCCATCTATGTGTGAATACAATAAATAAACCTGTGTTACAGTGGGCATGGCATGTATTCTTGCCAAACGTGGCGATTGGGTTAATCATACATGCATAATACCGGAACTTAAATTAATTTCTCCAGAAACAAAATTAATACATATTGGTTTCTCCATTGAAATATCCATTATGGAACCTTAATATAACAAGCAACAGTGAAATATAACTGCGCACCCTTTAATTAAAGAGAATGCATTGTGGGGGAAACAAAGAAAACTGAACTTTCTAGGGTAAACTCGCACATTTTACACTGTTTCCTTATCTTAGTGTAATAATATAAACATATATAGTACCTGATACAAAAATAGTTAAATAAAGTATCATCTTTCTAAGAAAATAAAATATCATCTTTCTAAAAATATTTAAGTACTAATTGTCTTACCAGCTAAAGACTAATTAAATGAGGTATACATAAGTAACATATGCGTAAAGACCAAGTAAGTGAGGTATACAAAGGGTGGTCACAGACGAATTTTTGGGTCATTCTTACTTCGTGTCCTAGTGCTCATTACAGGAGCGCTGATACCAGGAGCCAGACATCCTAATTTTCTGGGACCTAGCAAAGTCCCAGAGAAGGAGGCTATTCTCGCTGCTGGGATCAGCTCCCGAGCCAGGAGGCCGACAGACATCTCATAGCCACAGTTGGATACCGCATTGAAGTCGCCCAGAATAATGCGAATATCTCGCTGGGGGCAATTGTCTGCTACAGATGCGAGTTTGGCGTAGAACGCCTCTTTCACATCAAGTTTACATACATCGGTAGGGGCGTATACAGCAATAAGAGACATGAAGCCAAAAGCATGCTTCAGTCTCAATGCCATAATACGCTCATCAGCCGGTGTCACCTCAACTACCGAGGGGTGAAGTCGGCTGAAGATGGCTATGGCTACACCCAGGAGGTGGTGACCATCGCTGCGACCCGATCAGTAATAGATGTACCCACCCATACTGATTGTGCCGCTAACAGGTCTTCTCACCTCCGAGAGGGCAGCCACCTCAACTCCCAGTCAGCTTCAACTCCCGTGATAGCAGAGGTAACCGTTCATCCTGCCGTAAGGACCGGATGTTCCAAGCACCTACCCGGAAAGCTCGCCTGAGGTTAAGCCTCGGGTGGTCACTCCGGGTGCACGCGACCTCTGCCGTCCCCGCCGACGCTGCCCCAAATAAAGGGGGTCGGCGGGCTGTGGGGATATGCCCCACAAGCTTCATGGTGGGTTGGCTCCTGCCGCAGGCGGGACGAGTAACTCTCGTTCCAATCCTGCACCCCGACATTTGCCTTCCCAGCGGGACCCACAACCCGTCTTGCTTGCTGGGTGGGAGGGACAACACCCCTCCCCCAGCATATCCATTCATCGAAAACGTTACCGGTAGGTCTTTCTGGGGGGAGGAGGACTGGCAAGGCCCACCTCTCCCGAGCCGTCCTATTACCCCAGGGTGGTGTAGTGACTCCCAATACTCAGAAGCAAATCATTTTGGACTATAATTATGGTTTTAAGTATCTATAAATTCCCGCTGCCACCACGAGACTGAATGTCTCGACGATCAGGGAGTCTGGTGTCGTGCTCTCTGGAGGCTTTATCAGTACTTGAGGGATCATGCAAACCCACCGTCGAATTATTAGGTTTATTTACGCAAGTCGAACAAAAATACTAAAAAGGGACAAACACGTGGCACGTAACGAGTAACAAAGCACGTGGCACATAAGTAAAAGAAAAACACATGAAACGGTAAAACAGAAAAACACATGAAACGGTAAAACAGAAAAACACATGAAACGGTAAAACAGAAAAACACATGAAACGGTAAAACAAAACACGTTAAACATTAAAACACAGACGGTAAAACACGACACGTAACACGCATCACACTACACACATGACAGTACGGGACGCACATCAAACTCGGCACAAACACTTACGCTAAGCTAGCTAACTTACGCGAAGGGAAAACTAACCTATACTACATTCGGTTGTGACGGAGTACCGGAAGGCGGAGGTCGGACATACGGGTCAACGGTACATAACCTGCGTGCGGAGGTACAGCGGCCGGCGGGTGAGGAAGCCAAGGTGCTGTCAACCGCCTCCTCCAGAAGTCTGCGTCTCTCTCCCCCTGCTTGACCAAAAGAGTACCGTGAAGGTAGACGGAAGGTTCCCCGAACGTCTTGAAGATGGCCTAAGTCGGTCGTTCGGTAGTTCACTCACTCGCTCGCTCGTTCGCTCGTTCGAAAGAAAAACCCTGCGGGCATGGGGTGCCGAAGGCATAGCGTGGCACAGTGGTGGGGCGTCGTGCCACTACAGTGGCTAGGGGGCAGGAGTTGGTATGGAGCCAGAGCGTGTCCACATGCCGTAGGGGCCATAGCTCCGTACCTCTGGGGCCTCCTGCTGCACCGAGATCCCCCACAGTTTAGCCTGGGACCGCAAGGTGCCCAGTTACCCATGGGTGGCCACGAGGAGGCACTGCAGAAGTCTTGATGATGGAGAGGCTGTGACCTGGCAGGGGAGACTTATGCAAAAGCTGCTCCCTTTTTCGCACTGGGCTAGCCAGTGGTGGAAGCTGCAAGCGAGAAGACATGCAAGCGCTTAGCACTATCTAGGCTACCACACCATCGCTTCACATCATCTTGCGCGTGAGGCACCCACCCAATATATATATATATATATATATATATATATATATATATATATATAATATATATATATATACATATATATATATATATATATATATATATATATATATATATATATATATATATATATATAATATATGTATATACATATATTATATATATATATATATATGTATATGTATATATATATATATGTATATATGTATATATATATATATATTGTTACGCCGGTCGCCTCGTCTCTCTGCCACCAACACAAGGCAGGCTAGGCAGACGGCGTGTTATATACAAGGTCGTGAACACTTAACAGCTCCAAGAGGCACCGAACACCACAGCGTCCCAGAACACCAGGAGAGGAAACGCCAAGTGGCGAGGCAGGGCACGAAATAAACACAAAATGACAGTCTTTCCTTTATTTACACAAGTTATTTACCCGTACACTTTTCTATAGGCACAATACAGGGGGAAAACCAGTATGTCACATTGCACAATACAGCTTATAACAGGGCATCACAAAGTATATCAGGTCACAAGGCACACAAGAGGTCTTCACAGGAGCAGCACCCAACTCCGTCTCCCCGGCTTGTTCCTCCGCTCCTCCGCTCACAGCCAGTTGCGTCGTGTTTGCCCAGGTCCCTTCATGTTAACACATGTTTCGCACAGAGACAAAGACCCACTGGCGTAGCACTATCCCCCCCCTATCAAGCAGACGACCCGTCTGCTCTGACATATCTAAACCTGAAACAAACTACATAAAAATTTAAATAAAACAGTTCTCAGAAACACAAAAATCTTTCATCCAGCGTGGCTTTCTTCGCTCTCGCTGGGGTCGCTCTGGAGGAGATGTGGGCGGCGGTAGATTGGCAGTGGCACCCAGAGGGATATCTCCTGCCCCAAGACCTGGCTCATGGTCACCATTGACGTCTGTTGCATCGCCCTCACCGTCCAAATGCTCGTCCTCATCTCGGTCAGCGTCTGCCACGTCCTCATCACTGCTACTGGGGCTAACGTCATCTTCTTTTTCACCATGGCCCCAGGAGTAGCTTCCTGGCCCATGGTAACGCCACAGCCAGTGCACCAAGTCCTCGAGGAAGTCAGGCAACGGCCCCACACCAACCAACTCCTTGCTCCCCGACGACTCTTCTGGATGCTCCACTTCCTCACAAGTGCCCAGCTTTGCACCAGCTGGCACCTTCAGGTCCTTATTGGAGAAGTTAGCTACCAACACTGTAACTAACCCCTCCCCTGGTTCAACAAGGCTCCGCCCAACCGCTACGCCATCAGCCAGCTGCAGGTTTTGGATGGGCTCCACGAGGCCCTCTACTCCACGCATCACTCTTGACAGTCGACACCGGATTCTAGACTCTGTCCTGGGGGCAAGGTGCAGTCGCTCAGCCGTAACTACCTCTACACAGCCAACCTCTGGAAGCAAGAACACATCTTCACCGTGCACCCTCACCAGCTTCCGTCCAAGGTCGACACACGCCTTACTCTGCGTCAGGTAGTCAAGGCCCAGCAAGCAGTACTCGTCCAGATCGGCCACATACACCGGCAGCCGCTGCACCGTGCTGCCCACGCCAATACAAGCCTCCACTGGCCCCTTGAGCTGCACACAATGCCCCATGACACCACACAGTCTCTGTGGTGCGTCTGGTAGTCGCATAGTGGCCAACATATCAGGCCGCACTAGGGTCTTCTCAGCTCCAATGTCCATTGTCAGGCGGCATGGCTTCCCATCTATTGAGCCCTCCAACTGCATCGTGCTGGTTCGACGGCAGCTTACCCAAGTCGGGGCCCGGGAACCGAGGACGGCTGGGTTTCGGCCCCCTCCTCCAGCCTGTCCGAGTTTTCCGCCTGTACCACTTCCTTAGCCTTAGGACATGCACTCGGATGGTGACCATACCTACCACAGTCCTTGCAGCACTGCTGGAAGGCATCAGAATCCGTCCGCTTGAGAGGACGTGTTCTCCGCTCCCTCTGACTCTGACTACATCTGTGCCCTACCTCTCCGCAGCCCCAACACAAGCCTTGGAAAGTTCTCGGGCTCACCTTCCTCAATGCTATTTTCTCCACTTTAGCCTTCCGGCCCCGGAGGTCACGGCGGGGCTGAGCAGCTGGCCCTAGGCCACTCGTTGCCTTCAGGAAGGCCTCGAACTCCAAGGCCCTCGCCAGCGCCACCTGCAGGTCCTCAGGGTGTGCCTGCTTGACGTAGATTTGCAGCTGCTGGTCCTGCAAAGCGTCAACAAAGAAATCACGGGCCAGGACCACGATCATCTCTTCCGCAGCCGCAGGGTACGACCTCCTTACCAGCGCCTCCACATCCTGCGCCAGCTGGGACAGTGTCTCGCCACGCTTCACGAGTCCGCTTCTTCAAGTGGGCCCGATATACCTCGGCCTGGTGGTGGTGCCCGAAACGGCGTTTCAAAGCCTCTGCCACGCTGGTGTAAGAGGCCTGTTGGGATGCCGGCAGATGCCCCAACACTTCCACCGCGGGGCCCCTTAGCGCTGTTACCAGCTGCAGGGCCTTCTCTTCCTGGCTCCAGCCCTGGGCAGATGCCAGCAACATATGCCTCCCAGGCCACCTTCCCGTCGTACTCAGCTGGCTTACGCCTCACAGAATGTCTGGAGGCCGAGGGGCTGCAGGGTGGAGAACGCGTGCCGTGAACTAACACACCTGGGGGGGAGGAAGGGGGTGAGGGAGGCAACGAGGCGGGTTGACCGGGTCCGAGTTTGCCGCCACCTATATCCAAGGGAGCGGTTCCGATGGGTCCCCAGCCTTCTGCAGCGACCACTGGCTCCGACACGACGCTGCGAGGCCCGGGGGTTTCCTGCCACGGACCCCAGGCAGACCCCAGTAAACCTGACACTCTGGCATCTGTTGCCAGAACCTCGTCTGCCTTCTCTGCTTGCAACGATCCCACTCCTGACACCATTTGTTACGCCGGTCGCCTCGTCTCTCTGCCACCAACACAAGGCAGGCTAGGCAGACGGCGTGTTATATACAGGGTCGTGAACACTTAACAGCTCCAAGAGGCACCGAACACCACAGCGTCCCAGAACACCAGGAGAGGAAACGCCAAGTGGCGAGGCAGGGCACGAAATAAACACAAAATGACAGTCTTTCCTTTATTTACACAAGTTATTTACCCGTACACTTTTCTATAGGCACAATACAGGGGGAAAACCAGTATGTCACATTGCACAATACAGCTTATAACAGGGCATCACAAAGTATATCAGGTCACAAGGCACACACGAGGTCTTCACAGGAGCAGCACCCAACTCCGTCTCTCGGCTTGTTCCTCCGCTCCTCCGCTCACAGCCAGCTGCGTCATGTTTGCCCAGGTCCCTTCATGGTAACACATGTTTCGCACAGAGACAAAGACCCACTGGCGTAGCAATATATATATATATATATATATATATATATATATAATATATATATATATATAGGTTATATATAAAATTTTATATATATATATATATATATATATAGATATAATATATATATATATATATATTCACACATACATATGTATAAATACACATACACACACACATATATATATATGCGTGTGTGTGTGTATATATATATATATATGTTTACATATATGTATGTATATTTTTGTATATTATTACCCTGTATTACTTTAGCGGTTATAAATGGGAATAAAATAGTTTATCCTAAAATAATAGGATTCAAAGAAAACAGTAGCAGACCAAAAAATATAGGGTAGACTTTTTCTTTTATGTTCTCTTACATGGCCTATTAAGAAAATAATAATAATAAAAATAATAATGATAAAAAAAACTAGAAAATAGTAATAACAGACTGCTAAAACTGAAAAGACTAGTAATATAGAATTAACACACACACTAGTAATAAATGAAGTCATTTACTGATTTTCTCTATCATGTAGAGTAAAAAAAATAAAGAAATATATATATATATATATATATATATATATATATATATATATATATATATATATATATATATATATATATTTCTTTTCTTTTCTTTTCTTTTCTTTTCTTTTCTTTTTTTTAACCATAGTTGTCAGGACACATGTCGATGTCGATGATGTCTGTTGCAACATCGAGCCAACATCAAAGTATCAAAGGCTGCTAGCTAAGCAAAAGTAATTGTGCAGTGATTTGGTCGGAGAGAAAAGGGCGCGATTTCGAAAGGGTAAGTATGGAACTCGAGGGAACCAGATTTCCTGTTATATATAATCGCAGTAATGCAGGTGAAAGCGGTCATGGTAGAGGAAAAAGACCTATTATACCCTCTCTCTCTCTCTCGCTCTCCCCCCCCCCCCCTCTCTCTCTCTCTCGCTCTCTCTGTAACTCACTCACTCTCTCTCTCTCTCTCTCTCTCTCTCTCTCTCTCTCTCTCTCTCTCGCTCTCTCTCTCTCTCCCCTCTTCCCTCTCTCCTCTCTCCTCCCCTCTCTCTATCTTCTCTCCTCTCTCCTCATCTCTAACTCTTCTCCATCCCTGGCTCCACTGAATCCGCACTCTCCTATGTCTATCTCAACTACTCTCTATCGTACAAACGTAATAACACTGGAAAACTTCTCTCTGATAATCTATCGTACTCACGTCAGTATCCTACTAATCGTCAATGATTATAATCTAATAATACTAATGATAATACATACTCATTCTCTACACTCTGTAACTCTATGATAACAATTAATAATACTGTAACATAATAGTAATAAATATAATGTAATACAATACTAAAGCAACTATATAAGGATAAAACTCTATCTGTATCTATGTAATATCTAATATCCTCTATAATATA
>NC_051421.1:34285741-34290741 GCF_015228065.2 Penaeus monodon | reverse complement strand
TGATAATAATGATAATGATAAGTATAATAATAAAAATAACAAAAATAATAATAGTAATGATAATATTAATAATAATAAATGACAATAATAATAATAATAATAATAATAATAATGATGATAATAATAATAATAATAATAATAATAATAATAATAAATAATAATAATAATAATATGATAATATAATTGATACTACTAATACTAATAATAATAATACGATATAATAATATAATAACAATAACAATAACAATAATGTGTGTGTGTGTGTGAGTGTCTGTGCACTTATAAAACAACGGTCATGGATTAGGATTCTCTCTTAAGTGAAACATCGTCTGTCTAGTGGTCCTGCACACGCAACAGCATAGATCAGGGCTACTCAACTATTACGAGCAAAGTCCTGTAGACAGTTCAGTATATCATCTCAATAAATAATCAGAAAAGCCACCACTGAGCGCTCCATGTGTCCCTGTCCACCAACTTACCTACAGCAGCGGAACTGCACTTTCAAGACAACGCTGGGCCTTGTTTACGATACTTTCCATCACTGAGCCTTGGGTCCAACACAGCAGGTTCGATCGGAACCGAGCCGCCATTAACCTAGGCTTCGAGCGATTATAGTTCACCTATTTTAACTCGTCATCAGTGCCTTTGTCGTCTGCTTGCTGATATTACCTAGGATTCCAAAAAATTACGAACTGATTTCTTTGCGAGCAGTTTTAGTTCCTCTTATTAACGCTCTGCCTCTGTGAAACAGATCACATCAAAACTTGATTCTGCCGTTCAGGTCCCTGCATTCACCTGGCCCATATGTTGCAACACGAAAAATAAGCCATTTCAGAACTCCAGTTTCAGGCTTGGTCGAGATTGGTTTTTGCTACTAGACGCTTATAAATGAGGTTAATTTCTCTATTCTTCTTTTTCATTTAGTATTCCTAGATGGAAGAAATCACTGACAGATTTCATTTTCCATTTAAAATTAGATAGGGGGTCAAAATTCTCTCCATCAGCGATTGTCTTCATAACTTTTGTTTTGCTTACATAAAGATAAGGTCTTGATTTCTTCCTCTAGTTGTTAAAACTATCTGCGATATTTATATCACTCACTGACACGTCTGTGAGAACACTGTCTGCGCATCGTAGATTTGTTACAAGTCTGCCTCCTACTGTGTTGGAACCTTTGATAGTGCCAAACGCTGTTTACATTTGCTCTCTTTTGATATTAAAAGAAAGTACTGGATAGAATGTGTCCTTGCGCGTCGACTCGGCCTGTTTCTAAGACTCACAGAAATGTTTAAGGCTGGATAAGGTGTCGAGGAAAGCCCATATCAGTCATTTTTACGAATAGTCCATTTTAATATGCTCTCACTGAATAAGTAAAATGAATAGGGAAAAGACAGAACATATGTATGAACATCAAAATTCATTCTCTGTTCGCTCTCCCGTCTAACCTTTGCCATTTATTCAGCTGCAGTGAACTTCCCATTAATAGTAATGATGATGATAATAATAATAAAAATAATGATATTAATGATGATGACAATGATAAAAATTATGATGATACTGATGATGATGATAATGATAATAATCATGAGGATACTGATGATGATGACAATAATAAAAAAATAATAAAAATAGTGATAATAATAATAATAGTAATGATGATGATAGTAATAATAGTGGTAATAATATTAATGATGATGATTATAATAATAAGGATAATAATACTAAAAGTAATAGATTGCATTGATAGATGGAAAAGGATAATTAAATGCAGCGCCCGGCTCTTGATGATGTAGGGAACACCACGCGCACAGACACACCTACGCATAACCTTTGCCTCCTTCCTTGACATCAAGTCTGACATCTAAAGAGATTAAAGTACTTTATAAAATGCGCGTTTTCCAGCCGTCAGTTAAGGGGAGTCAAGTGGTATGAGAAAAATCGGTAAATTTTGAGGTAACTTTGTGGGGAAAACTTTATATTCACTTTTGATTTTTTTTTTTCTTTAAGTTCTCTCGGGGGGAATTCTTGCCTCTAAACTTTCAGTTTCTTGCCTATCTATTCTGGTCGTTATTTTTAAATGGATATAGAATAATAAACCACTTTGCTTATCCTTTGTCATCACCTTAATTATTGCTTTGCATGACATTCTTGTCCCTTGCGTTACTATCTTGGAATTAATGATAATGTTTGTTTGTTGCTTTCTTTATTACCATCTTCATTATCACCATCACAATTATCATCAATATTATTGTAATCATTCTTTGTATTATTTTGTAATCATTATTATCAATGGCATTTATTAAAGTGATAACGGTCATGATAACACAAAGAATTCAGAAGAATGATAAGGAAACAGATATGGTATTTTTGGTGCCATAAAGACAATAATTAGTACTATAATATTCGTAACAACAATAACAATAGTAATGAAAACAATTAAAGAATAAGAAAGTTATACAGTGATGCTATTGATTAGGATGATAGTAATGATAATAACAGTCATATTATTAACACAAATTATATCAGTAACAACAGTAATAATAATAATGATACAGTAATAATAAATATAATAATAATAATAATAATAATAATAATAATAATAATAATAATAATAACAATAATAATAAAAATAATAATAAGGACAATGATATTAGTAATAATGATGATAATGGTTATGATTATGATAATGATAACAACAACAACAACACTAACAACAGCAACAATAAAATAATGATTATGATAATAATAATGATGACAATAATGATAATAATAATGATAACGATAATATAACAATATTAATGATAATAATAGTAACAATAACGATAGTAACAATAATAACAACAAAATGATAACAATAATGATAATGATAACAATAATTATAATAATGACCATAACAATAGTAAAAAAAAAAAAATAAAAAATAAAAAAATAATAATGACAATAATGATGATAGTAATAATAACAATAATATAACAATATTAATGATAATAGTAGTAATAATAACAATAGTAACAATAATAACAACAATAATGATAATAATAATAATAATAATAATAATAATAATAATAATGATAACAGTGATAATAATACTAATAATCGTAAGAATAATAATGATAATAATAATAATAATACTGATAATAATAATAATAATAATAATAATAATAATATAATAATAATAACAATAATAATAATAACAACAACAACAACGATAAAATAATAATAATAATAATAATAATAACAACAACAACAACAGTAACAGTAATAATAATAATAATAATTATTATTATTATTATTATTATTATTATTATTATTATCATTATTATTACTATTATTGTTATTATTATTATAATGATAATATGATAATAATAATAATAATAATAATAATAATAATAATAATAATAATAATAATAATAATAATAATAATAATAATAATAATAATAATAATAATAATAATAATAATAGTAATAGTAATAGTAATAATGATGATAACAACAACAACAATAATAATAATAATAATAATAATAATAATAATAATAATAATAATAATAATGATAATTATTATTATTATTATTATTATTATTATAGTAATACAAAATATAATCATAATAACAATACCATAGACACGGAATTAAACCACAGCGTCACACTTCAACACGTATCAACTCAGGTGTGAGATTCTCAAATGCCTCTCGAAGCGTTACATTGTGTCACGCTCAGATGCTGCCAGTGCGATCACCGTGATTATCTCAGCGTGACAGGTTGTTCGGAGGGGCAGGAGGAGACAGAGTGGGAGGAAGGAAAGGGGTAGAGAGAGGGGGAGAGGAGGAAAGGAGAGAGAGAGGGGGAGGGAGAGGGTGAGGGAGAGGGAGAGGATGACTGGGGAGGGAGGCAGGAGAGAGAGAGAGAAAGAAAGAAAGAGAAAGAAGGAAAGAGAGGAAGAAAGAAAGACATGTAGACAGAGAAAGAATCCACGAAGGCCCGAGAGCACCTGCTTCATCCCTGGCCAGAAATCATCCTCAATATGGCCTCTGAAACGACGTCTTCATTAGAGCGAAAACAACTCGAGTTTTCGTGTAAATTCATTGTTATTCTTTCAATATTTTTAAGTTGTTATTCTAATTGTCTATTTATTTATTCTTTTTCGTCGTCAATGTGTATGCAATGTTACTTATGTATACTTCCATATACACACATCATTATATACATACATACATACATCATATATACATACATACATACATACATACACACATACATACATACACACATACATACATACCTCATCATATAGTGTTAAAAATAGGTTAATAGAAATGAGTTGTTCTTTATAAAGAAAAGACAGGAAGAGAGGAATAAGGAAGCGGTTGGAGACTGAGAGGTAAGAAAAGGGAAACAGAAAAGGCAGAAACACCCAGAGCAAGACGGAGAATAAGAGAAATGAGATAAAACAGAGATAGGGGAAAGGGAGAAGATGAGAGAAGGGGGGGGTTGCCTATTCGAAAATCCATCCCCCTTCTATAGAGCTTTTCTGAATTTAGGTGCAAAGTTTGTCCGTTGGGCCTCACCCGCTGCACGCCTAACGATCTGCATCAAACCAGCAAATTGCTTTATACGAAAGATTGTTATATACTCTCTTCTCCTCTCTCTCTCTCTATCTTCTTTCTCTTCTCTCCTCTCTCTCTCTCTCTCTCTCTCTCTCCTCTCTCTCTCTCTCCTCTCTTCCTACCGTCCCTCCCCCCCCCTCTCTCTCTCTCTTCCTCTCTCCTTCGCGATCACCTCTCTCTTCTTCTCTGTCTGTCTCGGTCTTCTGTCTCTTTTTAAGGCCTCTACTCATTCTGGTAGTGTCTCTCTCGTGTCAGGTCGATGGGGTTGTCGCGCTAGAAACGCCCCAACCCCTGCTATAAACATACTTTATCTAGCATGATCCATCATAGCCCTAAGCACTCTTCTCATCCCTGGCCAAAATCCATCCCATATGCCCCTCTAACGACGTCTCTTCT
>NC_051421.1:34270741-34273241 GCF_015228065.2 Penaeus monodon | reverse complement strand
GGAAGGAGGTTTCGGACTGAAAGTTTGGCGACAGGATGTTACCTGGCCACACAGGTGCGCCGCCTCTCAGGTGTTCCAACGTTCTCCCCAAGACGATTTGAACTCCGCTAAGCCATGATCCTCGTGGAGATTCCCTCGCTTTTTACCTAAAATGACGATTTGTTCCGGTGATTTCTACGCGTGGGTGGGAATATACACATAGACCTGTAAAGGAGACAACATCACATGCGGAGAATGACAAAAAACAGTGTTTACCAACTTTAATACATTAGCGGGTACCTCACTCTTTACATATTCTTCGCAAAACCTTTGTCTTGTTCCTGTTTTTTTTTTCTATTTCTTACTGTCTCTCCCTCTCCTCCTATCCTGCGTTCCAAATGTCGCATTTATCCGTATTTAGCAACATTGGCAAGGCTGGAACGAAACATTCCGCAATATTGTGCAAGCGAGGAAGATGGAGGGAGGGCGTGTGTGTGTGTGTTCGTGTGTGCGTGTACAGGTGTGTCGTCCACGCGGAGATTCAAACAGGTAGATTAACCAGAGCGGCATTTTAGCCTTAGGCTGGGATTAAGGGAGGCCTATGCGGTCTCGGGCGAATATTTAAGGTGGGACTGTAGGAGGCGAGAGGTAAGAAGAGAGGGAAAAGTGGGGGAGTGATTTGGGGTGAAAGGCTTGGAGAGGAGAGCTCCTTCCTGGTGTGTTTAGGGTGGGGTTTGGTGGCGATTCTCTCTCTCTCTCTCTCTCTCTCTCTCTCTCTCTCTCTCTCTCTCTCTCTCTCTCTCTCTCTCTCTCTCTCTCTCTCTCTCTCTCTCTCTACTCTCAATACATCTTCCTCTTCACTCGCACTCTAACCAATTTTTTCTCTTCCCCTTCTCTCTCTCCCTCTCGCTCTCCCTCTCGTCCAGGTATGACCCGGGGACTTTTTCGTGTAAATAGTGAAAGTGTCTGGATCAAGAGGACACTTCAGAGGCAGTGGATTAAGTCAAAGGGCAAATTAAAGGCCTGCCTTGATTCCCTTATTTCTTGCTGTAATCTCCGTTATCCTCGCTCTCGTATCTGAACGATTCTACCATCATTCCTCTGTCATTCTCTCTCTCTCTCTCTCTCTCTCTCTCTCTCTCTCTCTCTCTCTCTCTCTCTCTCTCTCTCTCTCTCTCTCTCTCTCTCTCTCTCCTCCCTCTCTCCCTCTCTATCCCTCTCCCTCTCTATCCCTCTCCCTCTCTATCTCTCTCCCTCTCCCTCTCCCTCTCCCTCCTTCCCTCCCTCCCTCCCGGTCTCTGCCCCCCCCCTACCGCTGGCCCTCCGGCGCGTCAAACGCAAGCGAACGGGCAAACACAGAACTGTCCATAAAAGGGAATATCGGATGAGAAAGGAGTGTTTGACGAGCACACATTTTCTCCTCAATATTTCCAAAAAAAAAGAGAAAATTACAGTGAGAGAGGGACAGGGAGAAAGAGAGAGAGGGAGAAGGAGAGAGAGAGGGGGGAGAAGAAATTGAGAGAGGGAAAAGAAAGACAGAGAGGGAAGAAGAAAGAGAGAGAGTAAGGGAGAAAGAGAGAGAGAGGGAGAAATAGAGAGAGAGAGAGAGGGGGGGGGGGCAGTAAAGATGAGGAGTTGGCATCATTGGTTGATTAAAAGAGGCTGTTATTGAAACTCCTTTGAAGCTTAAGTCCCCTTCGTGGTATTGAGAGTGGATTGGGGGGGGGGGGGGTTCGTAGTACTGAAGATTGTTTGGAGTTTTAAGGTAATATTTTTTCTTTCATCTCTTCGGTAAGGCGTGAATTTAATCTATATGCCCTTTTTAGCCCTTGAGAAAAACCTGTTCAGTGAATATAAATATTAATGTGTGTGTGTGTGTGTGTGTGTGTGTGTGTGTGTGTGTGTGTGTGTGTGTGTGTGTGTGTGTGTGTGTGTGTGTGTGTAATATCGTTATGATGGTAAATATTATCACTGATTATGATGACAATTCTAAAAGTGATGAGAATAAGTATAATGAAAAAATCGTAATAACTATAGTATTAACTGTAGTAATGATACTTCTAACAATGATCATAAGAATGGTAAAAATAATGGTAATTATAATAATGATAATAGAAATAATAATTATGATAATTACTGTAATAATGGTAATAACAATAATGATAATTATGATGATATTTATAATGAAAATAATAATAATATAATAATAATAATAATAATAATGATAATAATAATAATAGCAATAATAATAATAATTGTAATGATGATAGTCATAACAATAACAATAGTTATAGTAATAACAATAACATTAATGATAGTAGCAATGTTAATAGTGATGCTGATAGTGGCAATGGCAATCATGAAAATAATGGTAATGATAATGACATCACATTTACTAGTACTACTATTCATGCTGCCGTCTTGTTATTATTATCATGAGTCAACATCAAATTCCTTATTATTGGCCTCTTGAGTAACATACCTCTAGGGACGAGTGTTAGAAGGGCCGCTGTCCAAACCT
>NC_051421.1:34258241-34260741 GCF_015228065.2 Penaeus monodon | reverse complement strand
GAGTGGCATCGAATCCTCTTCATTTCCTACAGGATCTGTGGTCGCATCTTCCCTGCAGGCAATGTCTCTCTCTCTCTCTCTCTCTCTCTCTCTCTCTCTCTCTCTCTCTCTCTCTCTCTCTCTCTCTCTCTCTCTCTCTCTCTCTCTCTCTCTCTCTCTCTCTCTCCAATCACCCTTCATTGCCTCCTTTCTTCCCATCCTTATTTCATGTCTTCGTCTCCCCTTCTTTTTACTGTACTTATCTTATTGTCTCCCACTTCTCTCCCTCCCTCCAGCCTTCCCTTGTCTCCTCACCTCCCCTACCCTCTTCTCTCCCTCCCTCCCTCCCATCCTTCTTACCTTCTCCTCGCTCCCTCCCTCCTCTTCCCTCACTACCCCCCCTCTCATGCGATTAGACTAAACCAACCAAATGATATAAACAAAATAGGAAGCAAACAAGCAAAGGAAGCCAGCCTCGGCCTTGAGAGAAGAATCAATAAAACAAATTGCCGTGTTGTGTCGTGACCTTGAGAACCAGAGAAACAAGATTCAAACAAACGGAGAATTGAAGACAATCGCGATGTCTGGCGGGCAACGCATTTCATGTTTTTATTGTGATTATTCTTATTTATTATTCATCGATTATCAAATTTTTCTTTCTCTAACTTTTTTCTTTTTTTTTCGGGTTCTCTTAGGTATGATATGCTATGCACCCATAGACATGCTGTACAAACCCAATATTTTCCGCGCAGAGGCCCTTTTACCTACAATTTCAGTGTGCCCCCGGGCAAATTGGGAAATTTTTTTGCATTGTCACTTGTTTGTTTTGTTTTTTTGATTTTCCCCCCCAAAATTTGGGGGAGGAAAAATGTGATTTCTTTTTTGCGGCCCTGCCCGGCCAAACGCGGGGCCCACACTAACTCTTCGTCCCTTAAATCCCCACGACCGAACGCACGAACGGCCCCTTTTCGAAATGCGCGGGTTCATGACTTTTGGGGGGGTCGCCCGGAACCCCCCTTTTCTCCCCCCCCTTCCTCTCCCCCTTTTCCCTCTCCCCCTCCCGCCCCTCCTCGTACCTTCTAACCCCCCCCTCCTCTCCCCCCTCCTCTCCCCCCTCCCTCACTCCTCGTCTCTTCAAACCTTCCTCCTTTCCCCCCTCCCCTCTCCCCTTCTCTCCCCTCCCCCTCCTCCCCTCCCCCCCCCCCCCCCCCCCTCCCCTACCTACCTGTCCGCTTTGTTATTTTCTTTGTTAATGGAAAAAAAAATGATTAATGAACGTGTGCAACCAGGGAAATTGGAGGGAGGGAGAGAGAGAGGAGAGAAGAGAGAGAGAGGGGGGGGGGGGGGGGAGAGAGAGAGGAGAGAAAAGAGAGAGGAGAGAGAGAGAGAGAGAGAGAGAGAGAGAGAGGGAGAGTGTGATAGAGGATAAAAAATAGAAAGAAAAGAGGAAAAAAAAGAGAGAGAGAGAGAAAAAGAAAAAAGGAGAGAGAGAGAGGGAAGAAAAAAAAGAGAGAGAGAAAAGAGGGGAGAGAAAAGGGGAGAGGAGGGGAGAAAAGAGGGGAAGAGAGGGGAGAGAGGAAAAAGAGAAGGAGAGAAAAGGAGAGAGAGAAAGAGAAAGAAAGAAGAGAGAGAAAAGACAAAAAAAGAAGAAAAAAGAGAAAAAAGAGAGAGGGAGAAGAGAGAAGGAGAGAGGAGAGAAGGAGAGAGAGAGAGAGAGGAGAGGAGAGAGAAGAGGAGATAGGAGAGAGAGACGAGATAGGAGAGAGAGAGAGAGAGAGAGAGAGAGAGAGAGAGAGAGAGACGGAAAATATAGAGAAATGCGCATAAAAAAACAATAATAAAAAAGGAGCTACACCTGACTCCCTTGTTGGTCTGAAGAGGGTTGGGCTATTGGTCTCTCTCTCTCTCCCCTCCTCTTCCTTCTCTCTCTCTCCTTTTTCTCTCTTTTTATCTCCCTCTCCTTTCTCTCTCTTCTCTCTCTCTCCCCTCCCTCACTCTCCCCTCTCCCCTCCCCTTCTCTTTCTTCTCTCCCTCTCTCTCTCTCTCTTTCCCTCCCTCCCTCCCTCCCTCTCCCCCTCCCTCGCACCTGCGCCCACCTCACTCCCGCCAATTAAAGCGCCGCGAATTTATGTCGCCCCGACTCGCCTCCCGCCCACGCAGACACCTGTATGCTGGGGGGGGGGGGGGGCAGGATCTGAGGGAAAGGGAGGAACAGGGGATGAATCGAGGAAGAAAGATGTGAGGAAAGAGGGGGAAGGCAAGATGGTTGGAAGAGAGAGAGGGAGAGGGAGGGAGGAAGGGAGGAAAAGAGAGAGGAATGAGATGGAGAGAGAGAGGGGATAGAGAGGGAGAAGAGAGAAAGGAGAGAAGAAGAGGGAGGGGCGAGAGAGAGGAGAGAGAGAGAGAGAGAGAGAGGAGAGAGAGAGAGAGAAGAGAGAGAGAGGAGGGAGCGTCTACCTCTATTTTAAATATATATATATATGTATATAAATTAAATTTATAAATATATAATATCTATACA
>NC_051421.1:34250741-34255741 GCF_015228065.2 Penaeus monodon | reverse complement strand
GAAAAGAAAACCAAAAAAAAAAAATGAAACCCGGTTGTTATGTCTTCGTCCTGATCTGCGGCGTCTGTGCCGAATTATTTTGGTACTTTTTGATATTGCTTTTAATTGGATGATTTTAAGTGAGAAAGGGTGATAGCTGATGAAGGTGTGAAAGAGCAGAAGAAAGAGGGTGAAAGAGAAGAAGGAAGAGGGAGAGAGAGGAGACGAAAGACTGCGAAAGAGAAGAAGAAAGAGATTATATGAGATTATTTTTCATTTTTGTTTTTCCTGATTGTCACGGTTAGTTACGCTTGCTATTTTCTCTTTCCTTCCTCTCTTTTCCCCCTTTTCCCCTCTCCTGCTCTCCCCTCCGCTCCATCACCCAACAAACGCACAACAGACACATATACACACACGACAAGTACAAAACAAGGACATAAAGGAACATAACAAGGCTCGGCCGCTTGTTCTCACCCTCCTCCTCCTCCTCCTCCTCCTCCTCCTCCTCTCCCATCCCCCAACTCCACCTCCTCAGTCCTCCTCCTCCCTCCTCTCGTCCAACTCCTCCTACTCTCATCCTCATTTCTCATCCTCCTCATCTTCCTCCTGTCCAACTTCCTCCTCCTCCTCCTCCTCCTCCTCCTCCGCTCCTCCCCCCTCCTCATCTTCCTCCTCCTCCTCCTCCTCCTCGTCCAACTCCTCCTCCCTCCTCCTCCTCCTCTTCTCTTCCTCCTCCTCCTTCTCATCTTCCTCCTCCTCTTCCTCCTCCTCCTCACATTCTTCCTCCTAATCTTCTTCCTCCTCCTCCTCCTCCTCCTCATCTTCCTCCTCGTCCAACTCCTCCTCCTCCTCCTCCTCCTCCTCCTCCTCCTCCTCCTCCTCCTCCTCCTCCTCCTCCTCCTCTCCTCCTCCTCCTCCTCCTCCTCTTCTTCCTCCTCCTCCTCATTTCTCTCCTCCTCCTCCTCTTCTTCCTCTTCCTCCTCTTCCTCCTCTTCCTCCTCTTCCTCCTCTTCCTCCTCCTCCTCCTCTTCCTCAGCTTGCATTTTCTTTGTCCCTCTTCCCCCCCCCCTCAGCTCCTCCCCCTCCCTCCCCACCCCTTCTTGTGCAGCTGGGTCTCCGCGCCGCTCTGTTGCTGTTGCAAGCCCATTGCAACGGGGAGAGGAATGGAACGAATGGGGGAAAGGCGAAATTGATCAAAGGATATTAGTAAGAAAAATAGGAAAAGAACAAAGGCAAAGAGGAAATTGAAAGGGAATGAAGAAAAAGAAAAGAAAAGTTGCAACAAGGAGTAAAACGTGATTATTCTCTCTCTCTCTCTCTCTCTCTCTCTCTCTCTCTCTCTCTCTCTCTCTCTCTCTCTCTCTCTCTCTCTCTCTCTCTCTCTCTCTCTCTCTCTCTCTCTCTCTCTCTCTCTCTCTCTCTCTCTCTCTCTCTCTCTCTCTCTATCTATCTATCTATCTATCTCTATCTCTCCCTCACTGTCTGGATTTGGCGTGTTGTCCGGGGAGAGGGAGGCATATATAACACAAAGACAACTGCCAGACAGACAGACAGACAGACAGACAGGCAGACAGACAGACAGGCAGAGACAGACAACAGACAGACAGGCAGACAGACAGACAGACAGCAGACAGACAGACAGACAGGACAGACAGGACAGCAGACAGACAGACAGAAGACAGACTCACAGACAGACAGACAGACAGACAGGCAGACAGACAGACAGGCAGACAGACAGCAGACAGGCAGACAGACAGGCAGACAGCAGACAGACAGACAGACAGGCAGACAGACAGACAGACAGGCAGACAGACAGACAGACAGGCAGACAGACAGACAGGACAGACAGACAGGCAGACAGACAGACAGACAGGAGACATACAGGCAGGCAGGCAGGCAGGCAGGCAGACAGACAGACAGACAGACAGACAGACAGACAGACAGGCAGACAGACAGACAGACAGACAGACAGACAGGCAGACAGACAGACAAGCTCAACTAAAGAGAAAAAGAAGTAGTCAGAAATGCAAACAAAACGGACGGGGTTACAAACTAAGAGCCTATACCAGAAACAGCGAGAGAGAGAGAGAGAGAGAATAAAAACGAAAAAAATAGAGGACAGACAGACAAACAGCCAAAAAAAAGGAGGTTGGCTGACAGACGGATAGGGAGGCAGAGACAAGCAGACACACAGACACACACCCACGGAACAGGTCCTGAAATTGGAGTGGAGGAGAAATATGAATATATCTTTTGAGGAGAAACAGAACGTTCTGTGAAACACCTTGATTATGTCGCATCGTTTTGTTGTATTGTATTGTTTTATTTTTTACTTTATTATTATTTTCTTTTTTCGTCGGTTGTGGATTATTTATGTATAGAGAATTCCGTTGTTTTTTTCTAGAAGGGAAATACAGCAGTATCAGTTTTTACTTTTACCGCTACTACTACTATTATTATATTTCTTCTTTTTGTATAACTATAGTAACAGTATGAACGTAGTGTCAGTAATACATAAGATACCGATAATAGCAGTTATAATTATCCTGAAACTTACAAAGGAAATAATTATGATATATAAGATAATTACGATGATAATGTTGAGGATAATAGTAATGATAATTATAGTTTTAAGGATAATAAAAATAATGATACTTCTACTGAGGATGCGGTTGAGACCAAGAAATGCACTCTATACTAATATTGCAACCAAGATAACCGATGCAACTGATAAGAATGATAACAGCAACGATTGTTATGATCCCGAACCAAACGACAGTCGGCGAAGCAAAGGAAACCAGGTCGATCCTCACCTTAACCCCCCCCCCCCACATCTCCCCCTCTTCCCCCACCCCCCTCTCGTCTCTTGCTCATAAACTAAAAAAAAAAAAAAAATCAAAAGATCGATTTTTTTCTAGAAAGTTATATAAGGAAAAGAAAAACAGTCGAGGTGAAGACATGACTCAGGCAGAGAGAGAAAGAGAGAGAGGGAGAGGGGGAGAGAGAGAGAGGGAGAAAGAGAGAGAGGGAGAGAGAGAGAGGGAGAAAGAGAGAGAGGGAGAGGACGAGGTCGGGGCATTTGATATGGCTTTAACGGGTCTTAAACACGGAGACTTGTTGGGTCACGCTCTGAGGGAGGGGCGGGAGGGAGGGGGGGGCATTGGCTAGGGGGGGGCGTGTGGGGGATGAGATAAGGTGGGGGGTATAGTGGGGGGGGCAGAATGGCTGTGGGGATGCGAGTGGGGTTGTGTCAAAGGATAGGTGGGGGGGGGGGGGCAAGACGTCCGAGGAGGAGGGAAAATAGGGAGAAAGGGATAGGGAAACAGAATGGAGAAAGGGAGGAAAAAGAGAGAAAGATAAGACATAAAGAGAGAAAAAGCGTAGGGAAGGGTTGAGAGGCATTGGAAAGGGGGAATGAGGAAACGACGCGAAGGGAAGATAGGGAGAAGGGTTGACAGAGGGGGGGAGGGGAGACGAATAGGGAAAAAAGGACAAAGAGAGAAGGGGACGAAGAGGGAGATAAGGGAGACGGAAACGAAGAGGGAAATTAAAGGAGAAGTAACACAGAGAGGAAGAGGAAAGAGAGAGAAACGAAAGAGGAATAAAGGAGGGGAAACAAATAAGAAATTAAAGTTATTATCCTGATTGAATTAGTTTATGAGCAATAAGGGAAAATTTGCAATTTACATAAAATCGATGTTTGGCTCCAATGAACAGTTTGCGTAAAGAGGGAGCGTCGGGGAAAATATTGCACGCGGGAACTGCAAGTAAAAATAAGGCAATGGTGTTACAGAGAGAAAATAAATGAGGGAAGAGAGAGAGAGAGAGAGAGAGAGAGAGAGAGAGAGAGAGAGAGAGAGAGAGAGAGAGAGAGAGAGAGAGAGAGAGAGAGAGAGAGAGAGAGAGAGAGAGAGAGAGAGAGAGAGAGAATGGAAGAACGAGAGAATAATTGAAACAGGAAAAAACAAACAAATAAATAAATAGATAATAAAAAAATCAGTAAATAAATAAAAGAAACACCCATAGAGAGAAAAAAGAAACAAACAGACAAACAGACGCGGAGGGAATAAGCCATATTTCCCCGCAGAGAGAAAAGGCATTTACAGAGCAGGGCGGAGGGAGGAGCTGGGCCGCGGTCGGTAGCTGTAAGGTGTAATGGCTGTCTTGTCATTAACTAAAGTTACCCTGCGAGGGAGGGGAAAGGTAGGGAGGCGAGGGGGGGGAAGGTAGGGAGGCGAGGGAGGGGAAAGGTAGGGAGGCGAGGGAGGGGAAAGGTAGGGAGGCGAGGGGGGGGAAAGGTAGGGAGGCGAGGGGGGGGGAAAGGTAGGGAGGCGAGGGGGGGGGGGAAAGGTAGGGAGGCGAGGGAGGGGAAAGGTAGGGAGGCGAGGGAGCCGATAAGGGAATGGGCTGTTGGCGAAGAGGGGAGAGGGAGGGAAGAGGAAGGGTGGGAGGAAAAATATGAGGGGGGAAGGGGAGGAGGGAGAGAGAGGGAAGAGAAAAGAAAGGGAGAAAGGAGAGAGAGGAAGAAGAAAAAAATTGATGAAACTGGGTGGGCGGAGAAAGGAGAGGAGAAAAGACAGAGGGAAGAGAAAGAAGAGAGGAGAGAATGAAAGGGAGAAATGGGAGCGATGGAAGGGAGGGAGAAAAGCGAAATGAGAGCGAAGAGAAAGAAGAAAAGTAAAAGCTAGAGGCAAGCAGAAACAGAGAAAAGACGCGAGAGAAGACAAGAGGAAGTTAGAAACCGCACACAAACAACGACGAAGAAAGAAGGATACGAAAGAGAAAACAGGAAGAAGAAGAAGAAAAGAAAACGATTCATTTCAGACAAAGCAAAAAGGAAAGGAGAGAAAATCCCAAGTAAATGGCCCTGTGTTAATGTGCTGTATTAGCTACGCCGAGCGAAGAGAAAGGGTGACGTAGGGCCTCCTTGGGGCGGACGAGGGAGTGGGCGGAGGGAGAGAAGACAAGGAGTGGGCGAGAGAGAGAAAACGATAAATGGGGAGGAATGAAAGGGATGGGGG
>NC_051421.1:34245975-34248475 GCF_015228065.2 Penaeus monodon | reverse complement strand
CCCCGCACTGTAACACGGGCCCCGTAAAAAAAAAACCCCCCCCCCCCCCCCCCCCCCAAAAAAAAAAAAAAACCCCCCCATTTTCCCCCCCCCCCCTTTTCCCCCCCTCCCCCCCCCCCCCCCCCAACACCCCCCCCCCCAAAAAACCCCAAATTTAAAAACGGAAAAAAATTTTAAAAAACCCCAAAAAAAAACCCAACAAACCAAACCCACCCCCGGGCTGCACCGTGAAAATTTTTCCCCCCCCCCCCCCCTTTACAACCCCCCCCCTTTTTCAAAAACCCCCAAAAAAACCCAAAGGGGGGTTTAAAAATTATTATAAAAAAAAAGTTTTTGGGGGGGAAAAAAAAAAAATTTTTTTTTGGGGGCCCCCCCCGGGGGAAAAAAAAAAAAAAAACCCAAAAAAACCCAAAAAAAAACCCCCCCAAAAAAAAAAACCCCCAAAAAAAAAAAAACCCACAAAAAAAACCCCCCCCAAAAAAACCAAAATATCAAAAAAACCTCCCCCCCCCCCCCCCCATTTTTTCCCCCCCCCCCCTTTTCCCCCCCCTTTCCCCCAGTTTTCATTCCCCTGCCCCCCCCCCTTTTACCCCCCCAAAATTAACCGTTCCCTCGCCCCCCAAACCCCCCCCCCCCCTCCCTCCTTATTATTCCCCATTTTCCCCCCCCCCCCCCCAACCCAGCCCCATTCCCTCCCTTTTTTCCCCCATTAAAACCCCCCTTTCCCCTTCCACGCCCAAAATTTTAAAAATCGATTATTTTCCCTTTTTTTCCTTTTTCTTTTTTTGGTTAAAAAAGAAAGGAACGGGCGGGGGAGGGGGCCCGGGCTTTTGGGGTTTTTTTTGGGGGGTTTTTTTTGGGGTTTTTTGGTTTTTTTTTGGGGGGGGGGGTTTTGGGGGGGGGCCCCCCTTTTTCCCTGTTCAAAATTAAAAATTCCCCCAAAAAGGGGGGCCCCCACAGGACCCCCCCCCCAAATAACCCAAAAAAACACCAAAAGACAAAAAAAATTCAATATAACGGGGCCCAATTAAAAAACAAAAAAAATTTTTTCAACATAAATTTTAATTTAAGTATAAAAAATAAAAATTAATAATTATGGGGGAAAAATTTAAAACGTGTTTTGTGTGGGTTTGTTTTTTTTGGGTTGTGTGGGTGGGTTTGTGGGCGTGTTTGGGGGTTGTTTTTCCCCCGGGTTTTTTTGGGTTGTTGTTTTGTTTTTTTTTTTTTATTTTTTTTTTTTTTAAAATTTATTTTTTAATTTGGGTGTTTGGTTTTGGGGGTGTTGGTGTGTGGTGTGTGTGTTGTGTGTGTGTTTTTTGTGTGGGGGTGGTGTGTTTTGGGGGTGTGTGTGTTTGTGGGGTGTGTGTGGTGTTGGGGTTTTGGGTGTGGGGGGGGTGGTGGTGGGTTGTGTGTTGTTTTTTTTTTTTTTTTTTTTTTTTTTGGGTTTTTTTTTTTTTTTTTTTTTTGGTTTTTTTTTTTTTTTTTTTTGTTTTTTTTTTTTTTTTTTGGGTTTTGTTTTTTTTTTTTTTTTTTAAAAAATATTATTATAAAAAAATAAAAATAAATAAATAAATAAAAAAATAAAAAATAAAAAAAAAAAATTTTAATAAATTTAAAAAAAAAAATTTAAAAATAAAAATTTAAATATATATAATAACATAACCACAAACAAAAAACCCCCACAAAACAAAAAAAAAAAAAACAAAAAAAACACACAAAAACAAAAAAAAAAAAAAAAAAATTATAATTTATATTTTTTTTATATATAATATATTTTTAATAATATATATATATATATTATTAAAAATTAAATATATATATATAAAAATTTTATTTAAAATGTTATTTTAAATATTTTGTTTTTCTTAATAATGGGTTTAAGGGGCTTAAAAAAAAGCGGGCCCGTTGGGGTTTAAAACGGGCTTTGGGGAAATTGAAAAGGGGGCCCGGCGGGGGTACCAAGCCACCGGCACCGGCAGCGCTTGCGTCCGTGATCGCCGTCCATTCGCGCGTAAAATCAGACCACGTCCACTATAATAACATAACGACCGGCGTGTGTGTATATCTATATTCTATCATTCCCCGCAAATCACTAATGAGAAATGAACCTGGAATTCCCTCATTAACAGGGCGCATTTAGCACGACGCCATAAATTCAACGAACGGCCGGAATTCGCTACATTTTTATCGATAAACATCGGGAAAATATTATCGTTATCTGCCAACTCGACGCGTATCGGACATTTGTAACGGGCTTGCTACAAGGCGTCGCTCGTACGTTTGACAATAAAAATAAATTAGAAACTGTCAGGTGCGAGGCCACGGGGGGAAAAATGGACAAATATGATACACAAATACAGTGCGTATAAATATTTATGTCTCGTGATTGAGAGGCGAGTTCAGGACACTGATTTTGGATAAGCTCTTGAATCAGACACAACTCCGAGTTGTCTATCGATCGCCACTTGCTGTTCTCAAGCGGAGAAAGGAGAGGGAAGGA
>NC_051421.1:34224623-34230875 GCF_015228065.2 Penaeus monodon | reverse complement strand
TGTTTTTGTCTCCCCCAGGGATCGGGTCTCTGCCCGCTGTTGTTAAGCAATAGCCCCCCCCACCCACACGCGCGCCTTGGCCTGTCCTTCCTCGAAGTAAGTGCAGACGTGATGTGCTTTTTAACGAAGCGGCAGCGGTGGTATTAGTGGGGTTCTTGTTGTGGTTTGTTAATCCCGTGATTGTTAGTCGTTTTGTTCTTGATGTTGTTGCTAGCTTCTGTTTTTACGCATTTCTTTTTTATTATTATTGTTGTTGCTGTTTGTCGTTAAGATTATTTTGATATATGAATGATAGTGTCTTTGTTATCGTTTTTTAAAACGTTACGCACAAGTGTTATCGTTGTTAATGATGCTGTTTATATAATTTTTAAATATATATAATAATTTTAATATATATAATATATATATAATTTGTGTGTGGGGTGGGTGGGTGTGTGTGGGGTGTGTGTGTGGGGTGTTTGTGGGTGTGTGTGTGGTTGTGTGTGTGTTGGGTGTGTTTTTGGGCCCAAAAACCCCACAAAAACAACAAACACAACAACAAAAAACCCCCAAACCAAAACAAACAACAAAAACCCCCAACCCCCCCAAAAAAATACATAAAACATACAAAATAAAATAAAAATAAAAATATATATATATATATTTATACATATATTTATATATAAAATTAAATTATATATAAAATTATATAGGGTATGTAATGTTGATGTATGTATGTTTAAAATATACATACATAATAAACTAATAAAAAATAAAAATTTAAAAAATAAAAATAAAATACAAAAATTAAAATATTAAAATATATATATTATATATATATTATATTAATATATTATACATATTATATATATTATTATTAAAATTTTATATATAATATATAATATATATATAATATTTTTTTTTTTTTGTGTGTGTGTGTGGTGTGTGTGTGGTGTGTTGTGTTTTTTGTGTGTGTGTTGTTTTACATACATAAATACTACATACAAAAATATATAATATATATATATATAATATATTATAATATATATTATAAATAACATATATTATATATATATATTTTATATATATTTTTTATTAAAATATTTATATATATATATAATAAATTTTTAATAATATATAACATATATTTTTTATATTAAATTTTTTTTTTTTATTTATATATATTTATTATTTATTTTTTATTTTTATTTATTTTTTATTTTTTTATATATTTTTATATATGCTAAACTCCCCCTTTTTTCCTCCTTTTCATTTTTTCTCTTTTCCCCTCGTGTTTTCTAAAATTTCTTCCCCCTTTTCTCTCCCCCATCAAATTTTTCCCTGGAGAATTACAAGAATTTTTCAGGATTTCCGGTTTTTTTCCCCCCTTTTCTTTCATTATTTTCCTCTTTTTTTTTCCCGGGGGACCTCTTCCCTCCTTTTTTTTTTTTGCTTTTTTTTCATTATAATATATTTTTTTAAAATTTATCTTTTAATTTGTTTTTGTTTGTGTTTTGGTTTTTTGGTGGTTTTTTTTTTTGGTTTTTTTTGTTTTTGGGATTCTTTACTCTTATTTTCATTTTTTTGGTTTGTTTTTTTAGATCTTGCTACTTTTTTTAAAAAACTTCCCTCTTCTCCTTTTTCTCCTTCTTCTCTTTTTCCTCCCTTTCTTTTTTTTTCTTCTCCTCTTTCCCCCTCCTCTCCCCCCTCCCCCCCCCCCCATTTAAAAACATGCTTCACCCCGGGTGCAAAGGGGGAAAAAATAATTTTAACATAGATGTCTCAAAGGGCCTCCCCCCGCCCCCCCCCCCCCCTCTCTTACTTTTCCCCTTTTTTCCCCTTCCCCTTTCTCTTTCTTTTTCCTCCTTTTCCCCCTTTTTCTTTTCCTCTGTGAATCATTTTTCTCCTCCCTTTTCCTCCTTCCTCCTTCTTTTTTCCCCTTTTTTTTTCTTTTTTTCCCAAAACAAGCGGGGTTTTCGCCCTAAAAAAGGTACCAGAAACCAGATTCTAAATCTGAAATTGATCAAAGAGAAAAACAGAAAATTTTCAGAAAGACCTTTATACCGGGTTTTCTTTGATTTTAAAAGGGGCTTTTGAACTTTTATCACAAATTTTCCTCTGGAATAACATGAACGATAGATTTTCCGAAGCACTCACCCAAACTAAAAAAGCCATGTATGACCCCAAAAAGCAACGTAGAACCACTTATGGGTTAAACAGAAGGTTTCGAAGTAAACCCAAGGAGTCGAAAAGGGTTTTGCATCCTTCTCCGCCCTTTTTAAAATATTTTGAAGCTTTTGAGAGAGCTTTAGAGAATTTTTAAGGAATGGTAGTGTTGGAGGATACAAATATCAAAACTAAGATAAGCCTTGATTATCTTAATTTCCAGCAGTATCATTGAATAAATAACTGTTAGATAAAAATTAAAAAGCAAGCGAAAGGGTGGTTGTTCTTAATGCAAAAAAAACTAAGATCATGAAGTTTCAAAGATAAAAGACAGTGAACGATGATGAGCATGTTTTCAATCAATGGAATGGTTTGTTTAAAAATTGAAAGAGTTCACTTATTTTTGGAGCTGTTTAACAAACATATGATGATTCACCCGGGGATAAAAAAAAGAAAAGTTTTGCCAAAAACGTCCATTTTTCCCCAAAACATCTGGAAAGGCCGGGAAAAACATTACCCTTTCGGCAAAATGAGGGTTTTTGAACTCAATGGTTTTTGAATGTTGGGTTGGGGAAAGATAGACAAGAAAAAAATCAATAGTTTGAAATTGGTTTTTTACAGACATTATCGTATTAAAAAGGACGAAGGAAAAAAGAATAATGAGTACTGAAAAAGAAATTGTAAAGACCGGCTGTTGGAATCTTGAACAAAAAGGAAAAATAAAATTTTTTTGGTCAGTGATAGAAGTAAAAAATATGAGAAAAGCTTGGACAGGTGGTGGGTGGAAAAAGAGGAAGAGGGGAAAAACCCAAACAAGATGAGGACAACATCAAAAATATTTGCGGGCTGTCGAGGTACAGGGAAAGAAAAGCGCAAAATCGAGTGAGTGCGGAGGATGGTGGAAAAGGCCACGGCTGCCAAACATGACATACCCTTATTTATATGATATAATATTTTATATTTTATATTATAAAAATATATTATATAAATATAAAACAAAAAAAAAAACCCCACCACACACACAAACACACCACACACACCACACACACACACAAAAAATATATATATTATATAATATTATATATTAAATATATATTATATATATGTATTATATTCATCTCCCTCCCCCTTTTTTCCCCCCCCTTCTACCCCCTCTCTCCCTCCCTTCCCTTTTCCCTTCTTTCCCCCCTTCACCCCCCCCCCCCTCTTCCGATTTTGGACAAGGAGGTGTGATGTGTTTTTCAGGGATTTTTCTCTTGCCTCCCCTCTCTCCACTTCTCCCCCTCTCCTTTTCCCCTCTTCCTTCTCCTCTCTCTCCTCTCCCCTCCCCCCTTCCCCTCCCCCTACCCGGGTCCAACGTCTCCTGCTTGATCTTGCTTTCCTTTTCTGCGTTTCTCCTGTTTCCTCTGTTCGCACTTGGGGTTTCTGGTGTTTCTTTTAGTTCCCTGTTCTTTCTTTTTATTACTATTTTTTTTCTATCCTTCTTCGTTGTTGTTTCCGCTTCCTCTTCGTTCTCTTTTCTTCCGTCTTTATCCACTTTTCTTCCTTTTTCGCCTTCTTTTGTTCGATTTCCTCTTCTCCCCTCTTTCCTCCTCTTCGTTTCCCTTTCCCCAGGATTGCTCTTCTTTATTCACCTGTTTATCTATTCATTTTTGCTCGTTTCCCCGTTTCTTCCTCTCTCTCTCTTCTCTCTCTCCTCTCTCTCTCTCTCTCTCTTCTCTCCCCTCTCCTCTCTCTCTTCCTCTCTCTCTCTCTCCTCCTCCTCCTTCTATTTCCCCTCATCATGGAGACAGAGAGGACGGGGGGGGGGATGTCTAGGGAATAAAGTTTGCATCGAGGGAAAATGTTAGGAGGGGGGGTAGGGAAGAGGAGAGAGAGGGAGGGAGGGGGAGAGGGGGCGAAGGAGGGAGGAGGATGAAAGGGAGGAGAGGGAGGGAGGGGAGAGAGGGGGCGAAAGGGGAAAGAGGAAAGGGAGGCGGAGGAAACAGAAGGGGAGAGGGGACGAATGAGGAGGAGGGAAGGAAGAGAGAGTGAGAGAGGAAGAAAGGTCAGGGAGATGCGTGATTTTTGGCCGAATTTCCGCTTGCGTGTGAGTCGTTCCTCTGGCTCGACGGCCGTGCTTTCCTTCTGCCTTTCCAGCATTTTCAATTTACATTTTACTTTTTCTCTTTTTTCTTTTTTTTTTTTACTGTCCTCATCGTGTCCCTCCTTCTTTATCTGCGTATGTCTTATTTTACACACACGCATACACACGCAAGCGCACACAAAAACAAACAAAGACACACACAGACACACACACACACACACACACACACACACACACACACACACACACACACACACACACACACACACACACACACACACACAAACACACAATGTATTTAATTCCCGGATTTAATTCCAGAAGTCTTTTTTTTTTTTACGGACACGAAGATATTAATATGTTGATTTATCATTTCTGCACGACAAGCGGCGACGGACGTTGGATTTAATGAACTGATTGTTACTCGCATTTATTGCAGAGCTTTATTTATTGTATTGTGGTGTTTGCATTTGATTTTAGTTATCGTTGCGTTGCTGTCATTGATGTTTGTGTTGTTATTATGATTAGTGTTATTGTTATTGTTATTTTTGTTTTGATGCTGTTGTTGTTGTTGTTATTATTATTATTATTATCATTATTATTATTATTATCTTTTTATTATTATTATTATTATTATTATTATTATTATTATTATTGTATTATTATTATCTTTTATTTTATTATTTTTTACTTTATTACTTTTTATTATTATTATTATTATTATTATTATTATTATCATTATTATTATTATTAATTATTGTTATTATATTATTATTATATTATTATTATTATTTTATTACTATTATTATTATTATCATTATTATTATTATTATTATTATTATCCTTTTATTATTATTATTATTATTATTATTATTGTTATTATCATTATCATTATTATTATTATTATCACAATTACCATCATCATTATTATTCCTGTCACTCTTACTACTAATATCATCAGTATTATTTTCATGAATGAGTTGTAGCAAACATTATTATCGTTAGAAGTGAGGAAACAAAAAGGAAAGAAGGAGAGGGTAGGATAGGAAGAGAGAAAAAGTGCGATAAAGGAAGTGAGAGGCAAAGGGTCGAATCGCAGAGGCCCTAAGGGAAGCGAAGGGGGGGGGGGAGATAGGGAGTGACACGTGCCTCTCCTGTTTACAAGAGATGTTTGCGGGGGAAGGGGGAAGGAGGGGAGGGGGAAGGGGAGGGGAAGGAAGGAGAGGGGGAAGGGAGAGGGGGGAGAGGAGGGAGGAGGAGGAGGAGGGGAGGAGGATGGAGGAGGGGAGGAGGGAGGAAGGTGGAAAGGGAAGGAGGTGGGGTGGGGGAGGAGGAATAGAGAGGGGGAAGGTAAAAAGGGGGGAGGGGAATGGGGATTTCCTCTTGCACATTGGATAACACCGAGCCAGGGAGGGGGGGAGGGGAGGGGAGAGGAGGGGAGGAGGAAGAGGGAAGAAGAAAAGAAGGGTATTGGTAAAGGGGAAAGGGAAAGGAAGGAGGTGGGAGAGAGAGAGAAAAAGAGAGTAAAGAGAAAAGATAAGATAAGAGAAGAGAGAAAAGACAGGAAGAGAGCGAAGAGGAGAGAGAGAGAGAGAGAGAGAGAGAGAGAGAGAGAGAGAGAGAGAGAGAGAGAGAGAGAAGAGAGAGCGCAGGAGCAGAATCCTTAAGATGACTCAACCAGGGATTAAATATGTTAATCTCGCGGCGTTACGTTGGGGGCGATCAAAAAAAAGGTGGGGAGGGGGCGTGGAAAGTTGGGGGATTTGGTTGTACGCACACACACACACACACACAAACACACACACACACACACACACACACACACACACACACACACACAACACAACACAACAACAAAATAATAATAATAAAATAATAATAATAATAATAAATAAATAAGTAAATAAATAAATAAATAGATAGATAAATAAATAAACAAACAAACAAATAGATAAGTAATAATGAATAGAAAGGCAAAGAATACAGGGGAGAGAGAAAGGATAACGGAGAAACCAAGGAAA
>NC_051421.1:34213051-34215551 GCF_015228065.2 Penaeus monodon | reverse complement strand
ACACGCGCTCTAACGACAAGAAAACTCGCAAAGACAAATAGGGAAGTCAGAAGCGAAGTCAGTTAATAAGGCAAGGATAGGAATATGACATCAGCCCACGAACGTCACTTACAAAGCCGTCATCATTATTGTTGTTGTTGTTATTATTATCATTATTATTTATTATTTCATTATTATCATATATTGTTTATTATTGTCTTTTATTATTATTATTATTGCTATTATTATTATCATTATCATTATTATTATTATTTTTTTTTTTCGTTATCATCATTATCATCATTGTTGTTTTTGTTGTTTTGTTATTGTTATTATTATTATTATTATTATTATTATTATTGTTATTATTATTATTATTTATCATTTTCTATCATCATTATCAACATCATTATCATTATTATATATTATTATTATTATTATTATTATTATTATTATTATTATTATTATTATTATTATTATTATTATTATCATCATCATCATTATTATTATTATTGAAAGATAAAGAAGTAGAGGAAGATGCATAAATATCAAGCAACAAAAGAGAATAAACTGGAGGAACAAAAAGAAAAATAAGAAGAGAGGCAGACGAACAATATTTGAGAACAGACATTAGTTCTGCCAAAAGAAGAAAGAAAGAAAAAGAGAAAAAACAGAAGCAACAGATGTTTCAGAAAAGAGAGAAGCAAATACGAGGAGAGTTATTCCAGTTGATGATAAATAGAAGAAAGGAGGAGGAGGAGAGGGGGAGGGGGAGGGGAGGGGAGGGGAGGGGAGGGGAGGGGGAGGGGGAGGGGGAGGGGGAGGAGGAGCAGCAGCAGGAGAAAGAAGGATAAAACGAAGAAGACGCATAAAAGAAGAAGAAAAGGAAGGCAAAAAAAAATGAGAAACAGAGAAAAAGATAAAAAAGAAAAAAAGAAAAAGGACAAGCGAAAAATCCTTAAAAAGCACTAGGAGAGGAGGCATTAGCGATGCCAAGAGCCCAGAGGCGAAGGAGGTGGCGGGCGAGAAGCGGAGGAGAAAGAGGCGTGATGGATGAGACCTTTGTGCCGTGTTTACGCTTGTAAATCTCTCTCAAGACGACGGGGAAGACGAGGGAGGAGAGAGGGGAGGGGAGGGGAGGGGAGGGGAGACGAGGGGAGAAGAGGGGAGGGGAAGGCGAGGGGAGGAGAGGGGAGACGAGGGGAGGGGAAGACGAGGGAGGAGAGGGGAGGGGAGGAGAGGGGAGGGGAGGAGAGGGGAGACGAGGGGAGGGGAGGAGAAGGGAAGACGAGGGAGGAGAGGGGAGGAGAGGAGAGAGGGAGGGGGGAGGGGAAGGATGGGAAGACGAGGGGAGGAGAGGGGAGGGGAGAAGAGGGGAGGGGAAGACGAGGGGAGGAGAGGGGAGACGAGGGGATGGGAAGACGAGGGGAGGAGAGGGGTGACACGAGGGAGGAGGGGAAGAGGAAGTGAGAGGTGGGAGGGGAAGGGAGGGGAAAGATGGGGAGAGGAGAGGAGGGAGGATGGGAGAGAGGGGAAGAGGGAGAGGGGAGGTTTGGGAGTGGGAGGAATTGAGGGAGGGGGGAGGAGGAGGAGAGCGGGGATAGAAGAGGATGGAGAGGGAGAGAGAGGGGTGAGATAGAAGGGAAGGAGATAGGAGGGAGAGGAAGGAAGATAGAGAGAGGGGTTAAGAAATGGGGGAGGGGAGCGATGGGGAGAGAAAAAGAGGAGAAGAAAGGGGAAGTAAGGAAGGAGGGATGAGCAGTGAGGGAGGGAGGGAGAGACGGGGAAGGGAGGGGGAGGGAGCAAGGGATAATTGGACCAGCTGTGCGAGGAGGGAAGGAGGGTGGAAGGGAGGGAGGGCGTGCGTCTGGCCAGATGCAGGAAGGAGGAAGAATGTACGAGAAGAAAGAAGGAAGCAAAAGAAAGACAAAGGAAGCATGGAACTAGCTGATGAAAAGGGGAAGACGAAGAGAACGAGATTGACTGGCTGTAGGAGAGAGAATGAGGGAGGCAGAGAGAAAGGGTAATAAATCAAGAGAAAGAAGAGGAAGGCAGGGGCCGGGAATCTGGCCATCTCTCGATTAAGAAGCAGGAGGAAGAGAGAGAGAGAGAGAGAGACGAAGAAGTGGATGAAGCAGAAGGAACAAAAGAAGAACGTATGAAAGAAAAAGGAGAAAGAGTGAGAGAGAGGAAGTAGAAAAAAAGAAACGAAAAAAAACTACAAGAGGGAGAGAGAAGTAGAAGAAGAAAAACAAGAAAGAACAAGAGAAGAAAATATATATTTCTCAAAAATACTTTTCTTTCTCCCGCTACAGCTGTTGATTACACTTTTATCATTATAATAAGGAAATTTATAAAACCAAAAACACAAAGATGTAAAAAAAAATAACAATCACTAACACAGAACAACAGATAATATTCTAGCGACGATAAGAACAATAACAATTAACAGTTAACAATATCTATCATTAAGAGTGGCCGCACGAACCCAAATTCCAAAACGCGACCAGTCCAAGGCAAG
>NC_051421.1:34198051-34200551 GCF_015228065.2 Penaeus monodon | reverse complement strand
AACGGAGGAGTGGATGTTTACGTTCTATGGTCTGTCTCGGATTCTGTCACGTGATATGGGGCAACCGGATGTTACTTTTTTCTGTTTGTGACGCCCGTTTCCTTACTTGCTATTTGTATCATGACTGTTGTATTTTTCTTATTTGTTTTATCATTAATTTGCTTTGTGTGTGTGTGTGTGTTATTACGTTTAAGCCTGTTATCGGTTATTTTCTATGTTTACTTATGCTCTCTATCGACGTACTGTATGTGATGTATATCAACACTTATATTATTTTATTTCAATCGTTGCCTTATATCACTACCCCCCACCCCCCATGTTTTATTTCACAGTTAACAGATCTTACTTATATCGTTGTTATCATTACCTTTATTAACCATTACCTCCCTTCACCCATCCATTCCTGATATCTATCCCCTTATACCTTACATCTGTCCCTCCCTTAGGCTCTCCAATACGACATGGACCTGGAGTGCCACGTCGAGGCCTACCCCCCCGCGGCCATCACCTGGATCCACAAACAGGAGGCCATCGTCAACAACCAACATTACAGGTGAGAAGGCGGTTCTTAATTCAGGTATTGATCTTTTGTTTTCTATATTTTCTGTTCTTTCCTAATTTTATTTCAGTTTTATCGTTTTTTCTAGTTTTATTTATAGTCTTAGTTTTTTTTTCTAATATTTTATTCATATTGTTCAATTGTTTTTTTAAAAGTCTTTTATAGTTCCCCCTTTTATTTATTTTTGTTCCTATATTTTTGTTTCTATTTCCTCTAATTAATATCTATTCAAATAGATTTCCAATTCCAGATTTCATTTTTGGTCCATCTTCCTTCAGAATTCCGTCTTCTATTGTATCAATTCCAAGTGTCACATCTATCATAATCTCAAGGGCCATAGCGTTAGAATCCACCTTTCCTCCTCCACCAGGGTGTCCCAGTTCGCCACGGCCGACGAGTACACAGACACGACCCTCCGCGTGTTGAGTATCGAGAAGAGGCAGTTCGGTAACTACACCTGCATGGCCACGAACAAGCTCGGTCAGTTCAGCGCCAGAGTAGAGCTCATCGGTAAGTAGTTTGGGTTAGGCGCTGGTTAGTCTTCTGTTGGGGCTCGTTTGATTGTTGTGTTGTTAGTTTTTTTTTTTTTGTTTTTTTTTTAAGAATTTGGATTTTTTTTTTTTTACTTTGTGGTTTCATCGGGAGGGGAGATGTTTTAGGAATTACGATATGCAAAGGATGAGACTTTCTTTTATTTTTTTATTCTTTTTTTTAAGGTTAGTGATAAATAATTTCTGAATTTGTATGCACACTTATAGGTTAGTCATTAGGTGTAATGCTAGATAAGTTAATAACACATGAATATTCACTAGATGATAAACACGAATATATCTAATGCAGTGCCTTGGCATACAGAAGTCATCTTTGACACATAAAGATAATACGTTATGAGCCACTATATAGCTTTCTCGCAAGTTGCTATCGCCAAAAAAATGTTCTGCTGTTCTTCATAAACCCCCTTTCATCTTGTTCTGCATCGTCTCCGTAGCTTCGTGAATGCCTGAAATCTTGCATTGGAGAACGAGAAAGAGACACGACGTAGTTGTACAGTAATTAAAGCTCGCTGTTGTGCAACTCTGCAACTTGACTCGTCTAGTCCGTAGGGTCAGGCATAAATGTTGATCTGCCTGACCGTCATGAGCATGAATCCAGCGAGATAATGAACAGTCTTTTCTTTTGCATGATGAAGCTGGGCACAGATAGATTAATTTATATATATATATATATATATATATATATATATATATATATATATATATATATATATATATATATATAAATTTGGTCTAAATGCTTTTCCGAAAACATGATGTAGAACAGTGAACTTTACACTAAGACCCAGTATGATTGATTTCAAATGTTTTATTACAATCATGTTATCAAGCAGTAATGGAATATAACCATTACGTCACTTCCGGCAGGGAACTGATTTTTTCTGACGTAAGATACGCAAAGTACTGAACTTGCTTTTTAATAAGCAGTTTTGCTTTTTATTTCAAGATAGAGTACCTATTGGTATGACATATATATATATATATATATATATATATATATATATATATATATATATATATATATATATATAAACACATTTATATTGCATATGTAAAGCAATAATCAAATTAGTATATTCATATAAAAGATATAATGAATGAATTTGAATTCAAATGCCTGCAGTCAAAAGCAACATAACCCAAGCACTTGCCTTAACGTAAGAGAATAAATCCATAGAATTCAACCCCCTCCCCTCTTCCCCCCCACAAACCCACTGCCAATACCACAATCAAGTCCCCCTTCCCCTTCACCCCCCCCCACCCCTAAGACTGTGCCCCGCCCCCTCCCCCCTCGCCCCTCCCCCTTCCCTAAACTCTTGTGTCTGGCTATTGTAGAGACCACCACGCCCGTGTGCCCGCCCGCGTGTGGCACCCTCACCTACTCTGC
>NC_051421.1:34185551-34190551 GCF_015228065.2 Penaeus monodon | reverse complement strand
CATCACTAATAACAACAATCATAACAGATGTAAATTAAGAGATAAATAATCGCATTAATCATTTTTAAAATTCATAATTAAATAAAGAAAGAATCACCTCTTATACACCAATAACCTAATAATAAAAGTTTCAAAAGAAAAAAAAATCACAACTGAACTGCCATAAGCTAAAATCAGTAACATCTGAAAAAGATAAATATATATTAACAGTAATGATGATATATTAATAAATAGGTAAATCAATAAAGAAAAAATGAAAACTAAAAATAATTATATGGATTTTCTCGGAGTTATGATAATGAACAACAAACGGTTGTGATTCTTAAACAGCGATGGCGATAAAGGTCTTGGAAACAACAAGATGATGCTGACGTCATGATCACTTCACTACGCAGCCAAGCCCTTTTCCTCATCGCTCGGCTGTTTTCACTCTTCAGATCCCATTTCCCGCCCATTCGTACGCCCACAATCACCCTTACTCACATTCCCGCCCACTCGTATGGCCACATTCAACACTCCCTAACCCATCCCGCATCCCCGCCCACACTCACCTTCCGTCCCACCCACGCGCACGCCCACACTACCCCCCCCTTCCCCCCACTCCACCTTCCCGCCCACACGTACGTCTGCACTCACCCCCCTTCCCCCCAATTCCCCTTCCCACCCACGCGCACGCCCGCACTCCCCCCTTCCCGCCCACGCCCGCACTCCCCCCTTCCCCCCACCCCCCCTTCCCGCCCACGCGCACGCCTACATTCCCCCCCTTCCCGCCCACGCGCACGCCCGCACTCACCGACCATGTCCTTAACGACCTCCTCGAGCTCCTCTCCGGGCGGGAGGTTCACGACGGCGGACTTCAGCAGGTGAAAGATCTCGTCGCGAGACACGAAGCCGTCACTGTTGTGGTCGTACACGCTGAAGCAGTCTGGGTGGGGGGAGGGGGAGGGGGAATGGGGAGGGATAGGGGGAATGGGGGAAGGTATAGGGGGAATGGGGGAAGGGATAGGGGGTGGGGGAAGGGGTGAATGAGGGAAGGGATAGGGGGAGGGAAGAAGGGGGAAGGGAGGAAAGGGGGAACGGGGTGAGGGGAAAGGGAGAAGGGGGAAGGAGAGAGGGGAAGCGGGCGAGGGCGGGAGAGGCGAGTGAATAAATAATGAATGGGGAAGGGGTAGGGAAGGGGAAGGGTAGGGGGAATGGGGAAGGAGAGGGGAGGGGGAGGGGAAGAGGAAGAGAGATGGGAAGGGGTAGGGAGAGGGGGAGAGACAAGGGGAAAAATATATGAATGAAAGGACGTGTGAGTGTGGAGGTGTACAGGTATCCTTGTTTTATATTTGTTTTTGTGCAAGTGCGAAACAGTGTATTTGTTTATGTAGGTTATATTTACATGTACTTAGGAGTTTCAGTAACGAGCTAATTTCCTTATTGCTAAAAATTATAAACATACAGAAGATCTTGACATATTTTCTTTGATATCACTGAGGTATCCTCAAATGAGCATAAAGATATCTAAGCAGATGGATCGACAAAACAGGAGAAGACAGAGACAGGAAGGGAAAGGGAGAACAAACAAACTAACCGTTAGAAAGGGCAAATTAACAGGTAAAATGTACACAAACGGACAGATTTAAGGTCAGACTCCACCCAAGGTCTATTAAAGTACTTATATAGACCATGGCTCCACCAGCCAGCCTCTGGCCGCTAAGCTCCCGACTTCAGACTCTCACCCTTAGTGCACCTCGGCTGGCTTCGAAGCGTTCGTACGTGTTATAACTGCAGGATTATGATTATCTGCATAGCGTTCATACAGGCGTTATAACTGTATAATTATACTTGATCTGTGTCTTCGTGTTATAACTGTATAATTATACTTGTCTGCATAAACGTTCATACAGGCGTTATAACTGTGCAGTTATACTTAATCTGTGTCAACGTTTCTTCGTGTTATAACTGCACAATTATACTTATCTGAGCAAACATTAATTTCTGTGACAACCATGCAATCATATCGAACTAAACAAACACTCATTCGTGTTAGAGCTACACAGCCATACCTAACAAACCTATAAAGATCACAGACTAAACACCATCACAACCCACGAAGAAAATGACACCTGGGAAAAAAAAATCACAGACTTAACACCATCACTAAAATAACACCTAGGAAAGAAAACCACTCTATTGTGTCTAGCGTCCCTGATTCCCAGCCCTCGCTCCTAAGCCAGGTCGAAATATCAATAATCCCGATCTTAGGTCAAATATCAGTGGAATCCGGGCTAAACCTACAAAGAGAGAGACGAACAGTGACAGAGATCGAGACACAAAATCACGCAAAGCCGGCGACAGCAAGGAACCGACAAACAGAAAGTCAGAGTAAAAGATACACAATAAACAGACAGAAGCCACAGAGACATTTCCTTCATATGAGGATCTCTCACCCAGCGGCGTTGGTCCTGAAGGGTTGTGTTATTATCATTATAATCATTATTATCATTATTATTATTATTATTATTATTATTATTATTTATTATTGTTATTTTTATTATTATTATTATTACTATCATTATTATTATCATTATCATCATTATCATCACTTTATTATTATCATTATTATTATTATTATTATTATTATTATTATTATTATTATTTTATTATTATTATTATTATTATTATTTTTATTATTTTTATTATTATTATTATTATTATCATCATCATTATTATTATTATTATTATCATTATCATTATCATCATTATCATAATTTTAATATTATCATTATTATTATTATTTTATTATTACTAGTATTACTACTAGTAATAGTCGTAGTAGTACTATCATTATTATTATCATTATTACTGTTATAACTGTTGTTGTTGTTATTGTCATCACTATCAATGACTTTACTATTACACATATTATCATAAGAAATATCATTATTGCAAAACAGTGATTTGTATTGAAGTACAAAGTATATGAATTCATAAATTATTGTAAAATAAATAATGAATTATTGTTAAAAAAACTCATTTTTCACCGTGTTTTGACCCATGTCTGCGAGAAGTTTAAAGTTTCCTTTCTTGAAGACCTGACAGACCAAACCCACGAAGGAAATAAAGAGAAAAGGCGGCACACACTCTGGCGCTCCTTGTCGCTAGTCCCATTTTGAAGCCAACCTGGACTTGGCAAGAGGAATAGAAATCTAAGCTAACCAATACGTTAGGCCGAGTGTCAGGGGACGGCTCGGTACCAGAGCTTAATCTCGGCGTCTTTGCGGCTTGACAGACAGCCAGACAGACAGCCAAACAGACAGCCAAACGGACAGGCAAAGGGGAGGTCACACGGAGAGGTCTCACAGTCGATCTCCTTGTCGTTCACTGGAAGGAATCCCACTTCCAAAGCCAGAGACATTAAAGGGAAAAACTGATAGACAGACAAAGAAACAGCTGGCCAGACGAAATAGATAAATAAATAAATAAAAAGATAAGAGAAAAAAACTCATAATTGATAGACGTTAATATATAGATAGAGACAACTAGAGCCACAACAAATATTATTATAAAAACACCCGAGGTTGCCGACAGATGGACGGACATTTACAGACCAACGAGCAGACAAGCACAAACCCCGACCCTTGAGCCAAACCCAAAGAGGGAGAAGGAGGGAATTCCCACAACGAACCCTCTAAGCCGTTCTTCTGCTCTTCTGAGGTAAGTTCTTAAACAGACAAAGACACAGACATAGATAGACAACGTGGAGAGAAAGACAGTCGTAGGCAATCGGAGAAAAAGACACAGACAGGCATGCGTACAGAAAAAAACAAAGAAATTTCCAGAGAGACGAAGACAGGCAAACGAACTGGTACATAGACAAAGAAAACCTCAAAGAGGAAGATACACAGAGACAGAAAGACAGTCGAAGACCGCCAAACAGACACAAAACACAAAAACACCCTAAGAAAGCCGGAGGGTCTCACAGTCGATCTTCTCGTCGAGTGTTAACCGAAAGAAAGCCACGCAGAGAAGGACAGGAAAGGACGACCCCCTCCGAAGAAGAGACAGAAAACAAACAGCCTAAGAAAGCCGGAGGGTCTCACAGTCGATCTTCTCGTCGAGCGTGCCCCGAAGGAAGGCCGACATGCCCACCACGAACTCCTCGGGCCCGACTACCCCGTCCTGGTCCATGTCGAACACCTGGTACATGCACTCCATCAGCCCCTCGTCAGTCATGCCGAAGATGCCGTGCATGATGTCGCGGAACCTGGGGGAGGGGAGGGAGGGGGTTGAAGGAGTGAGGGGAGGGAGGGAGGGGGGCGAGGGAGTCAGGGGAGGGAGGGAGTAGGGGTGACGGAGGGAGGGAGAAGGGTGGAGGAGAATGGTGAAGGGGTAGGGGGATGGAAAGAGGAAGGGGTAAGGGGAGGGAGGGGTAAAGGAGTGGAGGGATGGAAGGGGGAGGGGGTGGGGGTAATGCAGGAAAAGGGAAGGAGGAGGAGGGAGATAAGGGGAGGGTGGAGGGAGGGGACAAGGGGTGAGGGAGGGAGGGAGAAGGGTGAAGGAGACAAGAGAAAAGAGAGAGAAAGAGAAAGGAGTGGGTAGGGAGACAGAAGAAAGATGGAATTAGAAGGGAGACCAATGAAAATAGGGGAAAGGTAGAAGTATGCGATAATTGGATTAAAGAGGGCGGGAGAGACAGGAGTAAAGAGAACGGGAAAGGGAAATGGAAGATGAGAGAAGAGGTTCAGGGGAAGAGTTGTGGTTAGGGAAAAGGGGTTGGGGGGGTCGGTGTGGTGGGGAGAGGGTGGGGGGTCGGTGTGGTGGGGGAGAGGGTGGGGGGTCGATGTGGTGGGGAGAGGGTGGGGGGGGGGCGGAGAGGAGAGGGCGTGAGGGGGGGGTGGGTAGGATTGATTGTGAGCGAATGGGGAGGAGGCGAAAGAGAGAGGAAAGAGGAGGACGGAAGGATAGAGAAAAAAGGTAAATATGTTAGTTCAGTGAATGGAGTCATTTCTGAC